>NW_027475772.1:5000-12500 GCF_051020985.1 Nomia melanderi | reverse complement strand
AACCTGCGGAAGGATCATTAACGAGCAAAATACACTACAAGAACTGACCGAAAGAAGGAAACATGAGAAATATAAAGAGTGGAGCGAAAGATAATATAAAAAGGAGCGAAAGATACATACATATATATATATAAGTGTACGAGTTCAATTTCTGCACACACTCGATACACAAGAGAAATAATATTATATATACAGAGGAGGAAGGAGCGATAAACGTGCAACAACGCTTCCTCGTGAAAAATACTTGAACGATCATGCACAGAGAGGTATCTCGATACCTGCTCTGCTGTATGACTAGACGGCTTACGCGCGGAGAGTTCATCTCCCGTCCGTCGGAAATTTCGAACGGCTTACGCGCGGAGAAATACACTTCTCCCGTCCGTCGAAATTTTTTTTTTTTACTTTGAACAAGGCGCATAGAGCCCGCCGAACCACGATTTCCGTGCGTCTTACATCTTTCGACGATGGGACGATCCACGCGAAGAGTTGTTTCGTGCTCGCGCGAGGTGCGATAGCATCGATTCGCTTTTCTGTACGGGGAGAAATAGAACGATGAGTTGACTTATCGGGTCTTCGTTGGAATTACCGTCGCTGGCATTGTAAACTCCAGATGACCTTGTGATTCCTTCGTCGGGCACTGGTAAAGGGTGGCGATGATTCGTTCTATAATAGAAATACCCGTCGTAGCGATTCGGCCGAGACACCCGCCACGAAACACTCTCTCGTCGTGGAATCCCCGCATCGGAGAGTAAAACGCGCGAAGGCTTACTATGAGAGAAGAAATAGTATATGCCGGTGGTTCGCGTGTGTAGGCTCTATACGAAATTGCGATTCAAGAGAGTAGGAAAAGACGCGATGAACCACGATTTCCGTGCGTCTTACGTCTCTCGACGATGGGACGATCCACGCGAAGAGTTGTTACGTGCTCGCGCGAGGTGCGATAGCGTCGATTCGCCTTTCTGTACGGGGAGAAATAGAACGATGAGCTGACTTATCGGGTCTTCGTTGGAATTACCGTCGCTGGCATTGTAAACTCCAGATGACCTTGTGATTCCTTCGTCGGGCACTGGTAAAGGGTGGCGATGATTCGTTCTATAATAGAAATACCCGTCGTAGCGTTTCGGCCTAGTCACCCGCCACGAAACACTCTCTCGTCGTGGAATCCCCGCGTCGGAGAATAAAACGCCGAAGGCTTACTTATGAAACTTACGTCTCTCGACGATGGGACGATCCACGCGAAGAGTTGTTACGTGCACGCGTATGGTGCGATTGCGTCGATTCGCTTTTCTGTACGGGGAGCAATAGAACGTTGAGTTGACTTATCGGGTCTTCGTTGGAATTACCGTCGCTGGCATTGTAAACTCCAGATGACCTTGTGATTCCTTCGTC
The DNA here is from genome assembly GCF_051020985.1 of Nomia melanderi. Lineage (NCBI taxonomy): Eukaryota > Metazoa > Arthropoda > Insecta > Hymenoptera > Halictidae > Nomia > Nomia melanderi. Next base: position 11,111 of record NW_027475772.1, on the reverse strand, counting down.
GGGCACTGGTAAAGGGTGGCGATGATGCGTTCTATAATAGAAATACCCGTCGTAGCGTTTCTTCCGAGTCAACCCGCTCACGAAACACTCTCTCGTCGTGGAATCCCCGCGTCGGAGAGTAAAACGCGAATTCATAGTATGGAAACTTACGTCTCTCGACGATGGGACGATCCACGCGAAGAGTTGTTACGTGCACGCGTATGGTGCGATTGCGTCGATTCGCTTTTCTGTACGGGGAGTAATAGAACGTTGAGTTGACTTATCGGGTCTTCGTTGGAATTACCGTCGCTGGCATTGTAAACTCCAGATGACCTTGTGATTCCTTCGTCGGGCACTGGTAAAGGGTGGCGATGATGCGTTCTATAATAGAAATACCCGTCGTAGCGTTTCTTCCGAGTCAACCCGCTCACGAAACTCTCTCTCGTCGTGGAATCCCCGCGTCGGAGAGTAAAACGCGAATTCATACTATGAAAACTTACGTCTCTCGACGATGGGACGATCCACGCGAAGAGTTGTTTACGTGCACGCGTATGGTGCGATTGCGTCGATTCGCTTTTCTGTACGGGGAGAAATAGAACGTTGAGTTGACTTATCGGGTCTTCGTTGGAATTACCGTCGCTGGCATTGTAAACTCCAGATGACCTTGTGATTCCTTCGTCGGGCACTGGTAAAGGGTGGCGATGATGCGTTCTATAATAGAAATACCCGTCGTAGCGTTTCTTCCGAGTCAACCCGCTCACGAAACTCTCTCTCGTCGTGGAATCCCCGCGTCGGAGAGTAAAACGCGAATTCATACTATGAAAACTTACGTCTCTCGACGATGGGACGATCCACGCGAAGAGTTGTTTACGTGTACGCGTATGGTGCGATTGCGTCGATTCGCTTTTCTGTACGGGGAGAAATAGAACGTTGAGTTGACTTATCGGGTCTTCGTTGGAATTACCGTCGCTGGCATTGTAAACTCCAGATGACCTTGTGATTCCTTCGTCGGGCACTGGTAAAGGGTGGCGATGATGCGTTCTATAATAGAAATACCCGTCGTAGCGTTTCTTCCGAGTCAACCCGCTCACGAAACTCTCTCTCTCGTCGTGGAATCCCCGCGTCGGAGAGTAAAACGCCGAAGGCTTACTATGAAACTTACGTCTCTCGACGATGGGACGATCCACGCGAAGAGTTGTTACGTGCACGCGTATGGTGCGATTGCGTCGATTCGCTTTTCTGTACGGGGAGTAATAGAACGTTGAGTTGACTTATCGGGTCTTCGTTGGAATTACCGTCGCTGGCATTGTAAACTCCAGATGACCTTGTGATTCCTTCGTCGGGCACTGGTAAAGGGTGGCGATGATGCGTTCTATAATAGAAATACCCGTCGTAGCGTTTCTTCCGAGTCAACCCGCTCACGAAACTCTCTCTCGTCGTGGAATCCCCGCGTCGGAGAGTAAAACGCGAATTCATACTATGAAAACTTACGTCTCTCGACGATGGGACGATCCACGCGAAGAGTTGTTTACGTGCACGCGTATGGTGCGATTGCGTCGATTCGCTTTTCTGTACGGGGAGAAATAGAACGTTGAGTTGACTTATCGGGTCTTCGTTGGAATTACCGTCGCTGGCATTGTAAACTCCAGATGACCTTGTGATTCCTTCGTCGGGCACTGGTAAAGGGTGGCGATGATGCGTTCTATAATAGAAATACCCGTCGTAGCGTTTCTTCCGAGTCAACCCGCTCACGAAACTCTCTCTCGTCGTGGAATCCCCGCGTCGGAGAGTAAAACGCGAATTCATACTATGAAAACTTACGTCTCTCGACGATGGGACGATCCACGCGAAGAGTTGTTTACGTGCACGCGTATGGTGCGATTGCGTCGATTCGCTTTTCTGTACGGGGAGAAATAGAACGTTGAGTTGACTTATCGGGTCTTCGTTGGAATTACCGTCGCTGGCATTGTAAACTCCAGATGACCTTGTGATTCCTTCGTCGGGCACTGGTAAAGGGTGGCGATGATGCGTTCTATAATAGAAATACCCGTCGTAGCGTTTCTTCCGAGTCAACCCGCTCACGAAACTCTCTCTCGTCGTGGAATCCCCGCGTCGGAGGGTAAAACGCGATATATAATAGTATATGCCAGTGGTTCGCGCGCGTCGTCTCTGAGATACGCGGTCGACAGAGTTCCGAAAACACGTGATGTGCCACGATTTCCGTGCGTCTTACATCTTTCGACGATGGGACGATCCACGCGAAGAGAACGTTCGTGCTTGCGTGAGGTGCAACAGCGTCGATTCGCTTTTCTGTACGGGGAGAAATAGAACGTTGAGTTGACTTATCGGGTCTTCGTTGGAATTACCGTCGCTGGCATTGTAAACTCCAGATGACCTTGTGATTCCTTCGTCGGGCACTGGTAAAGGGTGGCGATGATTCGTTCTATAATAGTAATACCCGTCGTAGCGTTTCGACCGATGTCACCCGCCACGAATGTCTCTCTCGACGTGGAAACCCCGCGCCGAAGAGTAAACGCGAAGGCTTACCATACGAAAGAAAACGGTATTATACGCCTGTGGTATGTGCGTCTCGGCTCTGTGATACGCGATCGGCAGAGTTACAAAAAAACGTTGATGGGCCACGATTTCCGTGCGTCTTACATCTTTCGACGATGGGACGATCCACGCGAAGAGTAGTTACGTGCTCGCGCGAGGTGCGATAGCGTCGATTCGCTTTTCTGTACGGGGAGAAATAGAACGATGAGTTGACTTATCGGGTCTTCGTTGGAATTACCGTCGCTGGCATTGTAAACTCCAGATGACCTTGTGATTCCTTCGTCGGGCACTGGTAAAGGGTGGCGATGATTCGTTCTATAATAGAAATACCCGTCGTAGCGATTCGGCCGAGACACCCGCCACGAAACTCTCTCTCGTCGTGGAATCCCCATGTCGGAGAGTAAAACGCGAAGGCTAACTATATAAGAAACATATAGTATTATTTATGCCTGTGGTTCTCCGTTTGTCCTACTCTCAGATACGCGACTCGGAGAGTTACGAATAATCGTGATGGACCACGATTTCTGTACGTCTTACATCTTTCGACGATGGGACGATCCACGCGAAGAGATCATTCCTGCTTGCGTGAGGTGCGATAGCGCCGATTCGCTTTTCTGTACGGGGAGAAATAGAACGATGAGTTGACTTATCGGGTCTTCGTTGGAATTACCGTCGCTGGCATTGTAAACTCCAGATGACCTTGTGATTCCTTCGTCGGGCACTGGTAAAGGGTGGCGATGATTCGTTCTATAATAGAAATACCCGTCGTAGCGATTCGGCCGTGTCACCCGCCACGAAAATCTCTCTCGTCGTGGAATCCCCGCGTCGTAGAGTAAACGCGAAGGCTTGCTATAGAAGACTATAGTTTATACGCCTGTGGTTCACCGGTTGCCTGCTCTCCGGGGTACGCGATCGCGCAGGAGTTACGGAAGAACTTGATGGGCCACGATCTCCAAGCGGCTATATCTTTCGACGATGGGACGATTCACGCGAAGAGAACGTTCGTGCATGCGTGAGGTGCGATAGCGTTGATTCGCTTGTCTGTACGGGGAGAAATAGAACGATGAGTTGACTTATCGGGTCTTCGTTGGAATTACCGTCGCTGGCATTGTAAACTCCAGATGACCTTGTGATTCCTTCGTCGGGCACTGGTAAAGGGTGGCGATGATTCGTTCTATAATAGAAATACCCGTCGTAGCGTTTCGACCGATGTCACCCGCCACGAAATTCTCTCTCGTCGTGGAATCCCCGCGTCGGAGAGTAACCGCCGAAGGCTTGCTATAGAAGACTATAGTTTATACGCCTGTGGTTCACCGGTTGCCGGCTCTCCGGGGCACGCGATCGCGCGAAGGTTACGGAGGGACGTGAAGCGCCCGAGCAATGAAACGTCCGCAGGAGGAAACGAGCAACCGCCGAACATTGTTTCGCGACGTTTCCATAATGTATTGTCGTTTCGCTCGCATCCCGCTTCTTTCCCCTAGTTTCCTCGACGCGTAGTTTCGCAGCCTTAGTGGACGAATCATTCTCGATTCGAGGAAAGATATGCAGTGGGGCGTGCAATGAGCCCGCCAGAGACCACGATCTCCAATGCGTCTTTACATCTTTCGACGATGGGATGATCCACGCGAAGAGAACGTTCGTGCTTGCGCGAGGTGCGTTAGCGTCGATTCGCTTTTCTGTACGGGGAGAAATAGAACGATGAGTTGACTTATCGGGTCTTCGTTGGAATTACCGTCGCTGGCATTGTAAACTCCAGATGACCTTGTGATTCCTTCGTCGGGCACTGGTAAAGGGTGGCGATGATTCGTTCTATAATAGAAATACCCGTCGTAGCGATTCGGCCGAGTCACCCGCCACGAAACTGTCTCTCTTTCGTCGTGGAAACCCCGCGTCGGAGAGTAAAACGCGCGAAGGCTGTGACTGTAACATATATATATACAGTATACAATGCCTGTGGTTTTTGCGCGTGTCGGCTCTTCGGTATACGCGATCGGCCAGAGTTACGGAGGGACGGTGAAGCGCACGAGAAATTGAAACGGCCGCACGATTGGAACCGAGCAACCGTCGAACATTGTTTCGCGACGTTTCCATAATGCGTTTTCGTTTCGCTCGCATACCGCTTCTTTTCCCCTAGTCTCTGAGACGCGTTTTCGAGCCGTTCTTCTACTATCGATTCTCGTAGAGAGAAGGGACCGGGTAGTCTGGAAGTGGAACCCGCATCTTGCGTGTACCGTACACGGAATTGAGAGGACCGGCCGTGAAGCTCGTTTTAAAGCCGTGCGTCTGACACCCAACTCTTGCGCGCCAATTTCGCGGCAAGAGATAATATGGGACGAATGACCGGCAAAGAGCCAGCTGTGAAGTCTGTTTTTTTAATCGAATCCGTGGACGTGTGTATGCCGTAGCGTCGCTCGTCGTGTTCGTTCATGGTCGTTCCGAGAGAAAGAACGAAAGCGGTAACGAAGGGACCGGCCGTGAAGCTCGTTTTAAAGCCGCGCGTCTGACACCCAACTCTTGCGCGCCAATTTCGCGGCAAGAGATAACATGGGACGAATGACCGGCAAAGAGCCAGCTGTGAAGTCTTTTTTCATTATTTGCTTTCAATCGATCGATCGGTACGATTCGTGCAACGTTTCGCGCGATGCGACGCGAAAACATGCGCGCAACAATAGATGCGTCTGATCGGAAGAACGCGAGGGTCGACTGCACGCGATGGATTCAGTATCGGGTAGGATACAAAATATATCCCCGTCGTTTCCACGCGTGCGAGTCTTCTGCGTCTTTCGCGGGTTTTTGAATGCACTATACGCCCGGAACGTCGAGAAATATATACATATTACTTGAACGTTTTTCGTCTCGAAAGGCTTCGGTGTCGTCTCCAAGGCGACGCCTGAATCTCCTTCGCGCGCTGGTCGGAGATTCAGGTATCAACTTTTATCTTCTCTTTGAAAGAAGAGAGATATTAGGTCGAACAAATGAGAATAAAATTATATATGTGAAATATAAAATTTATACGATTACCCTGAACGGTGGATCACTTGGCTCGTGGGTCGATGAAGAACGCAGCTAATTGCGCGTCAACGTGTGAACTGCAGGACACATGAACATCGACATTTCGAACGCACATTGCGGTCCACGGATACAATTCCTGGACCACGCCTGGCTGAGGGTCGTTTACGTACCATACACTGCTTGCGTAGCTCTGTCAAATCCCCGCCGTCGTTCACCTCTTCGGATCGAACGTTTTTTTACCGAAGGGCGCAAAGAACGTTTCTGAGTCGGGTTAAGAGAAGGATGCTACGTACGAGCGAACGATGGGTGTCTCGTCGGCGTTTGTCGCGGACACGCGAAAATTCTGTGAATTTCACGGACAGTGTACGTTCTAGTTGTTGCAAAACGATCGGAATCGTTTGTATGGACTCGCGTGAGTGTTCGCGGCGTCGTGCGTCGTTCAATTACGACCGCCCGCGGATACCGCTCCACTGCGATATGGATCTGAGCGACAACTTTTTCGGCTGTTCGTGAGATGAACGGTTTCGTGTGTTTAGAAAAATTTTTTTTCCCGCGCTCCCGACG
>NW_027475771.1:0-32163 GCF_051020985.1 Nomia melanderi | reverse complement strand
ATCGTTTTATATAATTTTATATAGATTTATATAGTTTTATTAGTTTTATTAGTTTTATATAATTTTATTAGTTTTATATAGTTTTATGTAGTTTTAATAGTTTTATATAGGTTTATATAGTTTCATATAGTTTTATATAGTTCTATATAGTTTTATAGAGTTTCATATAGTTTTATATAGTTTTATTAGTTTTATATAGTTTTATATAGTTTTGTTAGTTTTATATATTTTTATATAGTTTTATATAGTTTTATATAGTTTTGTATAGTTTTATATGTTTTATATAGTTTTATATAGTTTTATATAGTTTTATATAGTTTTATATAGTTTTATATAGTTTTATATAGTTTTATATAGTTTTAAACATTTTTATATAGTTTTATACAGTTTTATATAGTTTTATATAGTTTTATATAGTTTTATATAGTTTTATATAGTTTTATATAGTTTATAGAGCTTTATATAGTTTTAAATAGTTTTATATAGTTCTATAGAGTTTTATAAAGCTTTATATAGTTTTGTTAGTTTTATATATTTCTATATAGTTTTATATAGTTTTATATAGTTTTATATAGTTTTATATGTTTTATATAGTTTTATATAGTTTTATATAGTTTTATATAGGTTTATATAGTTTTATATAGTTTTATATAGTTTTATATAGTTTTATATAGTTTTATATAGTTTTAAACATTTTTATATAGTTTTATACAGTTTTATATAGTTTTATATAGTTTTATATAGTTTTATATAGTTTTATATAGTTTTATATAGTTTTATATAGTTTTATATAGTTTTATAGAGCTTTATATAGTTTTAAATAGTTTTATATAGTTTTATAGAGTTTTATAAAGCTTTATATAGTTTTGTTAGTTTTATATATTTCTATATAGTTTTATATAGTTTTATATAGTTTTATATGTTTTATATAGTTTTATATAGTTTTATATAGTTTCATATAGTTTTATATAGTTTTATATAGTTTTATATAGTTTTATATAGTTTTAAACATTTTTATATAGTTTTATACAGTTTTATATAGTTTTATATAGTTTTATATAGTTTTATATAGGTTTATATAGTTTTATACAGTGTTATATAGTTTTATATAGTTTTATTAGTTTTAAATCGTTTTATATAATTTTATATAGATTTATATAGTTTTATTAGTTTTATTAGTTTTATATAGTTTTAGTAGTTTTATATAGTTTTATGTAGTTTTATATAGTTTTATAGAGCTTTATATAGTTTTATATTGTTTTATATAGTTTTATATAGTTTTATATAGTTTTATATAGTTCTCTTAGTTTTATATAGTTTCATATAGTTTTATATAGTTATATATAGTTTTATATAGTTTTGATAGTTTTATATTGTTTTATATAGTTTTCTTAGTTTTATATAGTTTTGTATAGCTTTCTTAGTTTTATATAGTTTTATATAGTTTTATATAGTTTTATATGTTTTAAACGGTTTTATATTTTTTTATATAGTTTTATATAGTTTTATCTAGTTTTATATAGTTTTATATAGTTTTATATAGTTTTATATAGTTTTCATAGGTTTATATAGTTTCATATAGTTTTATATAGTTATATATAGTTTTATATAGTTTTAATAGTTTTATATTATTTTATATAGTTTGATATAGTTTTATATAGTTTTATATGTTTTATATAGTTTTATATAGTTTTATATAGTTTTATATAGTTTTATATAGTTTTAATAGTTTTATATTTTTTTATATAGTTTTATATAGTTTTATATAGTTTTATATAGTTTTATATAGTTTTCTTAGTTTTATATAGTTTTATATAGTTTTATATAGTTATATATAGTTTTATATAGTTTTGATAGTTTTATATTGTTTTATATAGTTTTATATAGTTTTATATAGTTTTATAGAGTTTTATAAAGTTTTATACAGTTTTGTTAGTTTTATATATTTTTATATAGTTTTATATATTTTTATATAGTTTTCTAGTTTTATATAGTTATATATAGTTTTATATAGTTTTAATAGTTTTATATTGTTTTATATAGTTTTATACAGTTTTATATAGTTTTATATAGTTTTCTGAGTTTTATATAGTTTCATATAGTTTTATATAGTTACATATAGTTTTATATAGTTTTGATAGTTTTATATTGTTTTATATAGTTTTATAAAGTTTTCTTAGTTTTATATAGTTTTATTTAGTTTTATATTGTTTTATATAGATTTATGTAGTTTTTCATAGTTTTATAAAGCTTTATATAGTTTTGTTAGTTTTATATATTTTTATATAGATTTTTATAGTTTTATTAGTTTTATATAGTTTTATATGTTTTATATAGTTTTATATAGTTTTATGTAGTTTTATATAGTTTTATAGAGCTTTATATAGTTTTATATAGTTTTATATAGTTTTATAGAGTTTTATAAAGCTTTATATAAAATGTTTTGTATATTTTTATATAGTGTTATATAGTTTTATGTAGTTTTATTAGTTTTAAATCGTTTGATATAGTTTTATTAGTTTTAAATAGTTTTATATGGTTTTATTAGTTTTATATAGTTTTATAGAGTCTTATATAGTTTTATACAGTTTGATATGTTTCATATAGTTTTATATAGTTTTATATAGTTTTATATAGTTTTATATAGTTTTATATAGTTTTATATAGTTTTATATAGTTTTATATAGTTTAATATAGTTTTATATAGTTTTAAACATTTTTATATAGTTTTATACAGTTTTATATAGTTTTATATAGTTTTATATAGTTTTATATAGTTTTATATAGTTTTATATAGTTTTATAGAGCTTTATATAGTTTTAAATAGTTTTATATAGTTTTATAGAGTTTTATAAAGCTTTATATAGTTTTGTTAGTTTTATATATTTCTATATAGTTTTATATAGTTTTATATAGTTTTATATGTTCTATATAGTTTTATATAGTTTTATATAGTTTTGTATAGGTTTATATAGTTTTATACAGTGTTATAAAGTTTTATATAGTTTTATTAGTTTTAAATCGTTTTATATAATTTTATATAGATTTATATAGTTTTATTAGTTTTATTAGTTTTATATAGTTTTATTAGTTTTATATAGTTTTATGTAGTTTTATATAGTTTTATAGAGCTTTATATAGTTTTATATAGTTTTACATAGTTTTATAGAGTTTTATATAGTTTTATATAGTTTTGTTAGTTTTATATATTTTTATATAGTTTTATATAGTTTTATATAGTTTTATATAGTTTTATATAGTTTTATATAGTTTTATATAGATTTATATAGTTTTATATAGTTTTATATAGTTTTATATAGTTTTATATAGTTTTATAGAGTTTTATAAAGCTTTATATAGTTTTGTTAGTTTTATATATTTTTATATAGTTTTATATAGTTTTATAGAGTTTTATATAGTTTTACATAGTTTTGTTAGTTTTATATATTTTTATATAGTTTTATATAGTTTTATAGAGCTTTATATAGTTTTATATAGTTTTATATAGTTTTATATAGTTTTATATAGCTTTATATAGTTTTATAGAGTTTTATATAGTTTTAAATAGTTTTATTAGTTTTAAATCGTTTTATATAATTTTATATAGATTTATATTGTTTTATTAGTTTTATTAGTTTTTTATAGTTTCATTAGTTTTATATAGATTTAAGTAGTTTTATATAGTTTTATAGAGCTTTATATAGTTTTATATAGTTTTATATAGTTTTATAGAGTTTTATAAAGTTTTATATAGTTTTGTTAGTTTTATATATTTTTATATAGTTTTATATAGTTTCATATAGTTTTGTTAGTTTTATATATTTTTATATAGTTTTATATAGTTTTGTATAGTTTTCTTAGTTTCATATAGTTATATATAGTTACATATAGTTTTATATAGTTTTGATAGCTTTATATTGTTTTATATAGTTTTATATAGTTTTATATAGTTTTGTTAGTTTTATTTATTTTTATATAGTTTTATATACTTTTATATAGTTTCCTTAGTTTTATATAGTTTTATATATTTATATATAGTTTTATATAATTTTGATAGTTTTATATAGTTTTATATAGTTTTATATAGTTTTATATGTTTTATATAGTTTCATATAGTTTTGTTAGTTTTATATATTTTTATATAGTTTTATATAGTTTTATATAGTTTTATATAGTTTTCTTAGTTTTATATAGTTATATATAGTTTTATATAGTTTTAATAGTTCTATATTGTTTTATATAGTTTTATACAGTTTTGTATAGTTTTATATAGTTTTCTAAGTTTTATATAGTTTCATATAGTTTTATATAGTTATATATAGTTTTATATAGTTTTGATAGTTTTATATAGTCTTATATAGTTTTATATAGTTTTATAGAGTTTTATATAGTTTTATATAGTTTTATATAGTTTTCTTAGTTTTATATAGTTTTATATAGTTTTATGTAGTTTTATAGAGTTTTATATAGTTTTATATAGTTTTATATAGTTTTATATTTTTTATATAGTTTTATATACTTTTATATAGTTTTATATAGTTTTAATAGTTTTATATAGTTATATATAGTTTTATATAGTTTTATATAGTTTTATATAGTTTTGATAGTTTTATATAGTTTTATATAGTTTTATATAGCTTTATATAGTTTCATATAGTTTTATATAGTTTTATATAGTTTTATATAGTTTTATATAGTTTTATATAGTTTTCTTAGTTTTAAATAGTTTTATATAGTTTTATTACTTTTATAAGGTTTTATATAGTTTTATATAGTTTTCTTAGTTTTACATAGTTTCATAAAGTTTTATATAGTTTTATATAGTTTTATATAGCTTTATATAGTTTTATAGAGCTTTATATAGTTTTAAATAGTTTTCTTAGTTTGATATAGTTTTATATATTTATATATAGTTTTATATAATTTTGATAGTTTTATATAGTTTTATATAGTTTTATAAAGTTTTATATAGTTTTATATAGTTTTATATAGTTTTATATAGTTTTATATAGTTTTCTTAGTTTTAAATAGTTTTATATAGTTTTATTACTTTTATAAGGTTTTATATAGTTTTATATAGTTTTCTTAGTTTTACATAGTTTCATAAAGTTTTATATAGTTTTATATAGTTTTATATAGCTTTATATAGTTTTATAGAGTTTTATATAGTTTTATATAGTTTTGTTAGTTTTATATATTTTTATATAGTTTTATATAGTTTCATATAGTTTTGTTAGTTTTATATATTTTTATATAGTTTTATATAGTTTTATATAGTTTTGTTAGTTTTATATATTTTTATATAGTTTTATTAGTTTCATATAGTTTTATATAGTTCTATATAGTTTCATATAGTTTTATATAGCTTCATATAGATTCATATAGTTTTATATAGTTTTATGTAGTTTTATATAGTTTTATATAGTTTTACACAGTTTTAAATAGCTTTATATAGTTCTTTAAGATTTTTTATAGTTTTATATATTTTTATATAGTAACACATTGATTTATACGGTTTTATTAGTGTTATATAGTCTTAAATAGTTCTATATAGTTTCATATAGTTTTATTAGTTTTATATAGTTTTATATAGTTTTATATAGTTCAATATAGTTTTGTATAGTTTTATATAGTTTTATTTAGTCTTATATAGTCTTACATATGTTCATATAGTTTTATATAATTTTATTTAGTTTTATATAGTTTTATGTAGTTTTATATAGTTCTATATAATTTTATGTAGTTGTATATAATTTATATAATTTTATTTAGTTTCATATAGTTTTGTATAGTTTTATATAGTTTTATGTAGTTTTATATTGCTTTATATAGTTCTGTATAGTTTTATATAGTTTTATATAGTTTTATATATTTTTATATAGTTTGATATAGTTTTACACAGTTTTATTTAGTCCTATTAGTTTTGTATATTTGTATTACTTTTGTATAGTTTTATATAATTTTATATAGTAAGAAAGCCCTGGCGCATAAGTGAGTTATGCAGGCAAGATCTCGGAGCATCAGCGGCAGAGAAAATCTCAGTTACACGGTACCGCACACTCAGGTTTTGTCAAAAATCGAGCATGTATGTGCTGATATCTCGGGAGTTATAGGAAATAGTAAGATAAATCAAGCTGCATTTTCTGTTGGAGGACCTGGCACATGAATGTGTGCAGCAGGAACGACCTCAGACCACCAGCTGCCGAGAGAACCACGAACTCATGGGGCCGGACACTCAGGGTCAGGGAAGAATCCAATATATATGTGGTGATATCTCGGGAGCTATAAGGGCTAGGGCGATAAAACAAAGAGAATAGCCTATAGGAAGCCCTGGCCCACAAATTGGGGCAGCAGAAACGACCTCGGGCCACCAGGGGCCGAGAAAATTACAGATTTTCGGTATCCGTCACCCAAGGTCATGTAAAAATTCAGCATGTATTTGGTGATATCTCGTGTGCTATTGCAGATAGCGCGATAAATCAGAGTGCATTGTCTAGATGAAGTCCTGGCGCATGAATATGTGCAGCGGGAACGACCTCGGACCACCATGGGCCGAGAAAACCACCGACTCATGGGGCCGGACACACAGGGTCAGGGAAAAATCCCATATATATCTGGTGATATCTCCGGTGCTATTACAGGTAGCGCGATAAATCAAAGTGCATTGTCTGTAGGAGGCCCTGGCGCATGAATCTGTGCAGCGGGAACGGCCTCGAACCGCTAGGGGCCGAGAAAACCACCGACACATGGGGCCGGGCACTCAGGGTCAGGGAAAAATCCAATATGTATCTGGTGATATCTCGGGTGCTGTTACAGATACCGCAACAAATCGAAGTGCATTGTCTGTAGGAGGCCCTGGCGCATGAATGTGAGCAGCGGGACCGACCTTGGACCGCTAGGGGCCCAGAAAACCACCGACACATGGGCCGGGCACTCAGGGTCAGGGAAAAATCCAATATATATCAGGTGATATCTCAGGTGCTATTAGAAATGGCGCAATAAACCAAAGTGCATTGTCTGCAGGAGGCCCTGGCGCATGAATCAGTGCAGCGGGGACGTCCTCGGTCCACCAGGGGCCGAGAAAACCACAGTCTCATGGGGACGGAGACTCAGGGTCCGGGAAAAATCCAATATATATCTGGTGATATCTCGGGTGCTATTACAGATAGCGCAATTGACCAAAGTGAATTATCTGCAGGAGGCCGTGGCGCATTAATCTGTGCAGCGGGAACGACCTCGGAACGCTAGGGGCCGAGAAACCCACCGACACATGGGGCCGGGCACTCAGGGTCAGGGAAAAATCCAATATATATCTGGTGATATCTCGGGTGCTATTACAGATAGCGCAATAAATCAAAGTGCTTTGTCTGTAGGAGGCCCTGGCGCATGAATCTGTGCAGCAGGAACGACCTCGGACCACCAGGGGCCAAGAAAACCACCGTCTCACGGGGCCGGACACTCAGGATCAGGGAAAAATCCAATATGTATCTGGTGATATCTCGGGTACTATTATAGATGGCGCAATAAATCAAAGTGCCTCGCCTGCAGGAAGCCCTGGCGCATGAATCTGTGCAGCGGGAACGACCTCGGACCACCAGGAGCCGAGAAATCCACCGACTCATGGGGCCGGACACACTGGGTCAGGCAAAAATCCAATATATTTCTTGTGACATCTCGGGTGCTATTAGAGATGGCGCAATAAACCAAAGTTCATTGTCTGCAGAAGGCCCTGGCGCATGAATCGGAGCAGCGTGATCGACCTCGGACCCCCAGGGGCCGAGAAAACCACGGTCTCATGGGGCTGTACACTCAGGGTCAGAGAAAAATCCAATATATATCTGGTGATATCTCGGGTCCTATTACAGATATCGCAATAAATGAAAGTGCATTGTCTGTAGGAGGCCCTGGCGCATGAATCTATGCAGCAGGAACGACCTCGGATCACCAGTGGCCGAGAAAACCACCGTCTCATGGGGCCGGACAATAAGGAACTGGGAAAAATCCAATATATATCTGGTGATATCTCGGGTGCTATTAGAGATAGCGCAATAAACCAAAGTGCCTTGCCTGCAGGAGGCCCTGGCGCATGAATCTGTGCAACGGGAATGTCCTCGGACCACCAGGCGCCGAGAAAACCACCGACTCATGGGGCCGGACACATTGGGTCAGGGAAAAATCCAATATATATCTGGTGATATCTCGGGTCCCATTACAGATCTCGCAATAAATCAAAGTGCATTGTCTGTAGGAGGCCCTGGCGCATGGATCTTTGCAGCAGGAACGGCCTCGGACAACCAGGGGCCGAGAAAATTACAGATTTTCGGTATCCGTCACCCAAGGTCATGTAAAAATACAGCTCATATCTGGTGATATCTCGGGTGCTATTACAGATGGCGCGATAAATCAAAGTGCATTGTCTGCAGGTAGACCTGGCGCATGAATCTGTGTAGCGGGAACGATCTCGGACCACCAGGAGCCAAGAAAACCGCCGTCTCATGCGGCCGGACACTCAGGGTCTGGGAAAAATCCAATATGTATCTGGTGATATCTCGGGTGCTATTAGAGATAGCTCATTAAATCAAAGTGCATTGCCTGTAGGAGGCCCTAGCGCATCAATCTGTGAAGAAGGAACGACCTCGGACCACCGGGGGCCGAGAAAATTACAGATTTTCGGTATCCGTCACCCAAGGTGATGTAAAAATCCAGCATATATCTGGTGATATCTCGGGTGCTATTAGAGATATCGAAATAAACCAAAGTGAATTATCTGCAGGAGGCCGTCGCGCATTAATCTGTGCTGCGGGAACCACCTCGGACCGCTGGGGGCCGAGAAAACCACCGACACATGGGGCCGGGCACTCAGGGTCAGGGAAAAATCCAATATATATCTGGTGATATCTCGGGTGCTATTACAGATAGCGCAATAAATCAAAGTGCATTGTCTGTAGGAAGCCCTGGCGCATGGAATCTGTGCAGCAGGAACGACCTCGGACCACCAGGGGCCAAGAAAACCACCGTCTCATGGGGCCGGACTGCCAGGGTCAGGGAAAAATCCAATATATATCTGGTGATATCTCGGGTACTATTATAGATGGCGCAATAAATCAAAGTGCGTTGCCTCCAGGAAGCCCTAGCGCATGAATCTGTGCAGCGGGAACGACCTCGGACAACCAGGAGCCGAGAAATCCACCGACTCATGGGGCCGGACACACTGGGTCAGGGAAAAATCCAATATATTTCTTGTGATATCTGGTGTGCTATTAGAGATGGCGCAATAAACCAAAGTTCATTGTCTGCAGAAGGCCCTGGCGCATGAATCGGAGCAGCGTGATCGACCTCGGACCACCAGGGGCCGAGAAAACCACGGTCTCATGGGGCCGGACACTAAGGAAATGGGAAAAATCCAATATATATCTGGTGATATCTCGGGTGCTATTATAGATGGCGCAATAAGTCAAAGTGCCTTGCCTGCAGGAAGCCCTGGCGCATGAATCTGTGCAGCGGGAACGACCTCGGACCACCAGGAGCCGAGAAATCTACCGACTCATGGGGACGGACACACTGGGTCAGGGAAAAATCCAATATATTTCTTGTGATATTTCGGGTCCCATTACAGATATCGCAATAAATGAGACTGCATTATCTGTAGGAGGCCCAGGCGCATGAATCTTTGCAGCAGGAACGACCTCGAGCCACCAGTGGCCGAGAAAACCACCGTCTCATGGGGCCGGACACTAAGGAACTGGGAAAAATCCAATATATATCTGGTGATATCTCGGGTCCCATTACAGATCTCGCAATAAATCAAAGTGCATTGTCTGTAGGAGGCCCTGGCGCATGAATCTTTGCAGCAGGAACGACCTCGGACAACCAGGGGCCGAGAAAATTACAGATTTTCGGTATCCGTCACCCAAGGTCATGTAAAAATACAGCACATATCTGGTGATATCTCGGGTGCTCTTACAGATAGCGCAACAAATCAAAGTGCATTGTCTGCAGGTAGCCCTGGCGCATGAATCTGGGCAGCGGGAACCACCTCGGACCACCAGGGGCCGAGAAAACCAACGACACATGGTGCCGGACACCCAAGGTCGTGTAAAAATCCAGGATGTATCTGATGATATCTCGGGTGCGCTTACAGATAGCGCGATAAACCAAAGTGAATTATCTGCAGGAGGCCCTGGCGCATGAATCTGTGCAGCGGGAACGACCTCGGACCACCAGGGGCCGAGAAAACCACCGACACATGGGGCCGGACACCCAAGATCATGTAAAAATCCAGGATGTATCTGAAGATATCTCGGGTGCTATTAGAAATAGCGCGTTAAATCAAAGTGCATTGTCTGCAGGAGGCCCTGGCGCATGCATCTGTGCAGCGGGAACGACCTGGGACGACCAGGGGCCGAGAAAACCACCGACACATGGGGCCGAACACTTATGGTCAGGGAAAAATCCAATATATATCTGGTGATATCTCGGGTGCTATTAGAGTAAGCCCAATAAACCAAAGTGCCTTGCCTGCAGGAGGGCCTGGCGCATGAATCTGTACAACGGGAACGACCTCGGACCACCAGGACCCGCGAAAACCACCGACTCATGGGGCCGGACACATTGGGTTAGGGAAAAATCCAATATATATCTGGTGATATCTCAGGTGCTGCTACAGATATCGCATCAAATCAAAGTGCATTGTCTGTAGGAGGCCCTGGCGCATGAATGTGAGCAGCGGGACCGACCTCGGACCGCTAGGGTCCCAGAAAACCACCGACACATGGGGCCGGACACTCAGCGTCAGGGAAAAATCCAATATATATCTAGTGATATCTCGGGTGCTATTAGAGATAGCGCAATAAATCAAAGTGCGTTGACTGCAGTAGGCCTTGGCGCATGAATTTGTGCATGGGAACGACCTGGGACCACCAGGGGCCTAGAAAATTACAGATTTTCGGTATCCGTCACCAAAGGTCATTTAAAAATCCAGTATATATCTGATTATATCTCGGGTAATATTAGAGATAGTGCAATAAGTCAAAGTGAATAATCTGCAGGAGGCCCTGGCGCATAAATCTGTGCAGCAGGAACGACCTCGGACCACAGAGGGCCGAGAAAACCACCGACTCATGGGGCCGGACACACAGGATCAGTGAAAAATATAGCATAAATCCGGTGATAGCTCGGGTGCTATTAGAGATAGCGCGATAAATCAACGTGCATTGCCTGTAGGAGGCCCTGGCGCTTGAATCTGTGCAGCGGGAACGACCTCGGACCACCAGGGGCCGAGAAAATTACAGATTTTCGGTATCCGTCAGCCAAGGTCATGTAAAAATCCAGCATATACCTAGTGATATCTCGGGTGCTATTAGAGATAGCGCAGTAAATCAAAGTGCATTGTCCGTATGAGGCCCTTGGGCATGTATCTGAGCAGCAGGAACGACCTCGGACCACCAGGTGCCGAGAAAATTACAGATTTTCGGTATCCGCAACCCGTGGTCATGTATAAATCCAGCATGTATCTGGTGATATCTCGGGTGCTATTACAGATAGCGCAATAAATCAAAGCGAATTATCTGCAGGAGGCCCTGGCGCATGAATCTGTGCAGCGGGAACGACTACGGACCACCAGGGGCCCAGAAAACCACCGACACATGCGGCCGGACACTCAGGGTCAGCGAAAAATCCCATATATATCTGGTGATATCGCGGGTGCTATTAGAGATATCGCAGTAAATCAAAGTGCATTGTCCATATGAGGTACTTGGGCATGAATCTGAGCAGCAGGAGCGACCGCGGACCACCAGGGGCCGAGAAAATTACAGATTTTCGGTATCCGCAACCCGAGGTCATGTAAAAATCCAGCATGTATCTGGTGATATCTCGGGTGCTATTACAGATAGCGCAATAAATCAAAGCGAATTATCTGCAGGAGGCACTGTCGCATGAATCTGTGCAGCAGGACCGACCTCGGACCACCAGGGGCCGAGAAAATTACAGATTTTCTGTATCCGCCATCCGAGGTCATGTAAAAATCCAGCATGTATCTGGCGATATCTCGGGTGCTATTAGAGATGGCGCAATCAACCAAAGTGAATTATCTGCAGGAGGCCCTGGCGCACGAATCTGTGCAGCGGGAACGACCACGGACCACCAGGGTCCGAGAAAACCACCGACACATGGGGCCGGACACCCAAGCTCATGTAAAAATCCAGGATGTATGTCATGATATCTCGGGTGCTTTTGGAGATAGCGCGATAAATCAGAGTGCATTGTCTGCAGGAGGCCCTGGCGCATGAATCTGTGCAGCGGGATCGACCTCGGACCAGCAGTGGCCGAGAAAACCACCGTCTCATGGGGCCGGACACTAAGGAACTGGGAAAAATCGAATATATATCTGGTGATATCTCTGATGCTAATAGAGATAGCGCGATAAATCAAAGTGCATTGTCTGCAGGAGGCCCTGGAGCATGCATCTGTGCAGCGGGATCGACCTCGGACCCCCAGGGGACGAGAAAACCACCGACAGATGGGGCCGGACACTCAGGTTCAGGGAAAAATTCAATATATATCTGGTGATATCTCGGGTGCTATTAGACATAGGGAGATAAATCAAAGTGCACTGTCTGCAGGAGGTCCTGGCGCATGAATCTGTGCAGCAGGAACCACCTCGGACCACCAGGGGCCGAGAAAACCGCCGACACGTGGAGCCGGACACTCAGGGTCAGGGAAAAATCTAATATATGTCTGGTGATATCTCGGGTCCTTTTAAAGATAGAGCAATAAACCAAAGTGAATTATCTGCAGGAGGCCCTGGCGCATGAATCTGTGCAGCGGTAACGATCTCGGACTACCAGGGGCCGACAAAACCACCGACACATAGGGCCGGACTGTCAGGGCCAGGGAAAAATCCAATATACATCTAGTGATATCTTGGGTGCTATTAGAGATAGCGCAGTAAATCAATGTGCATTGTCCGTATGAGGCCCTTGGGCATGAATCTGAGCAGCAGGAACGACCTCGGAACACCAGGCGCCAGAAAACCACCGTCTCATGGGGACGTACACTCAGGGTCAGGGAAAAATCCGATATATATCTGGTGATATCGCGGGTGCTGTTACAGATATCGCATCCAATCAAAGTGCATTGTCTGTAGGAGGCCCTGGCGCATGAATGTGAGCAGCGGGACCGACCTCGCACCACTAGGGGCCCAGAAAACCACCGACACATGGGGCCGGACACTCAGGGTCAGGGAAAACTCCAGTATATATCTAGTGATATCTCGGGTGCTATTAGAGATAGCGCAATAAATCAAAGTGCGTTGACTGCAGTAAGCCTTGGCGCATGAATCTGTGCCACGGGAACGACCTCGGACCACCAGGAGCCGAGAAAACCACCGACTCATGGGGCCGGACACATTGGGTCAGGGAAAAATGCAATATATATCTGGTGATATCTCGGGTCCTATTACAGATCTCGCAATAAATCACAGTGCATTGTCTGGAGGAGGCCCTGGCGCATGAATCTTTGCAGCAGGAACGACCTCGGCCCACCAGGGGCGGAGAAAACCATCGTCTCATGGAGACGGACACTCAGGGTCAGGGAAAAATCCAACATATATCTGGTGATATCTCGGATGCTATTACAGATAGCGCAATAAATCAAAGTGCATTGTCTGTAGGAGGACCTGGCGCATGAATCGGTGCTGCGGGAACGATCTCGGACCACCAGGGGCGAAGAAAACCACCGTCTCATGGGGCCGGACACTCAGGGTCAGGGAAAAATCCAATATGTATCTGGTGATATCTCGGGTACTATTACAGATAGCGCAATAAATCAAAGCGAATTATCTGCAGGAGGCCCTGGCGCATGAATCTGTGCAGCGGGAACGACTACGGACCACCAGTGGCCGAGAAAACCACCGTCACGTGGGCCGGACACTCAGGGTCAGGGAAAAATCCGATATATATCTGGTGATACCTCGGGTGCTGTTACAGATATCGCATCAAATCAAAGTGCATTGTCTGTAGGAGTCCCTGGCGCATGAATGTGAGCAGCGGGACCGATCTCGGACCGCTAGGGGCCCAGAAAACCACCGACACATGGGGCCGGACACTCAGGGTCAGGGAAAAATCCAATATATACCTAGTGATATCTCGGGTGCTATTAGAGATAGCGCAGTAAATCAAAGTGCATTGTCCGTATAAGGCCCTTGGGCATGAATCTGAGCAGCAGGAACGACCTGGGACCACCAGGGGCCGAGAAAACCACCGACACATGCGGCCGGACACTCAGGGTCAGCGAAAAATCCAATATATATCTGGTGATATCTCGGGTGCTATTGGAGATATCGCAGTAAATCAAAGTGCATTGTCCATATGAGGTACTTGGGCATGAATCTGAGCAGCAGGAGCGACCGCGGACCACCAGGGGCCGAGAAAATTACAGATTTTCGGCATCCGCAACCCGAGGTCATGTAAAAATCCAGCATGTATCTGGTGATATCACGGGTGCTATTACAGATAGCGCAATAAATCAAAGCGAATTATCTGCAGGAGGCCGTGTCGCTTGAATCTGTGCAGCAGGACCGACCTCGGACCACCAGGGGCCGAGAAAATTACAGATTTTCTGTATCCGCCATCCGAGGTCATGTAAAAATCCAGCATGTATCTGGTGATATCTCGGGTGCTATTACAGATACCGCAATAAACCAAAGTGAATTATCCGCAGGGGGCCCTGGCGCATGAATCTTTGCAGCGGGAACGACCTCGGACCACCAGGGGCCGAGAAAACTACCGTCTCATGGGGTCGGACTGTCAGAGTCTGGGAAAAATCCTATATATATCTGGTGATATCTCGGGTGCTATTACAGATAGCGCACTAAACAAAAGTGAATTATCTGTAGGGGGCCCTGGCGCATGAATCTGTGCAGCGGGATCGACATCGGCCCACGACGGACCGAGAAAACCACCGACACATGGGGCCGGACACTCAGGGTCGGGGAAAAATTCAATATATATCTGGTGATATCTCGGGTGCTCTTACAGATAGCGCACTAAACCAAAGTGAATTATCTGCAGGGGGCCCTGGTGCATGAATCTGTGCAGCGGGGACGACCTCGGACCACCAGGGGCCGAGAAAACTAGCGTCTCATGGAGCCGGACTCTCAGGGTCAGGGAAAAATCCAATATATATCTGGTGATATCTCGGGTGCTACTAGAGATAGCGCAATAAGCCAAAGTGAATTATCCGCAGGGGGCCCTGGCGCATGAATCTTTGCAGCGGGAACGACATCGGACCACCAGGGGCCGAGAAAACCACCGTCTCATGGGGTCGGACACTCAGGGTCAGGGAAAAATCCAATATATATCTGGTGATATTTCGGGTGCTATCAGAGATAGCGAAATAAATCAAAGTGCATTGTCTGCAGGAGGCCCTGTCGCATGAATCTTTGCAGCGGGAACGACATCGGACCATCAGGGGCCGAGAAAACCACCGTCTCATGGGGCCGGACTGCCAGGGTCAGGGAAAAATCCAATATATATCTGGTGATATCTCGGGTGCTATTAGAGACAGCGCAATAAATCAAAGTGAATTATCTGCAGGGGGCCCGGTCGCATGAATCTGTGCAGCGGGATCCACCTCGGACCACGAGGGACCGAGAAAACCACCGAAACATGGGGCCGGGCACTCAGGGTCAGGGAAAAATCCAATATATATCTGGTGATATCTCGGGTGCTATTAGAGATAGCGCAATAAACCAAAGTGAATTATCCGCAGGGGGCCCTGGCGCATGAATCTTTGCAGCGGGAACGACCTCGGACCACCAGGGGCCGAGAAAACCACCGTCTCATGGGGTCGGACACTCAGGGTCAGGGAAAAATCCAATATATATCTGGTGATATCTCGGGTGCTATTACAGATAGCGCAATAAATCAGAGTGGATTGTCTGTAGGAGGCCCTGGCGCATGAGGCTGCGCAGCGAGAACGACCTCGGACCACCAGGGGCCGAGAAAACCACCGTCTCATGGGGTCGGACTGTCAGGGTCAGGGAAAAATCCAATATATATCTGGTGATATCTCGGGTGCTATTAGAGATAGCGCAATAAATCAAGGTGCATTATCTGCAGGAGGCCCTAGCGCATGAATCTGTGCAGCGGGAACGACTTCGGACCAGCAGGGGCCGAGAAAATCACCGTCTCATGGGGCCGGACTGTCAGGGTCAGGGAAAAATCCAATATATATCTGGTGATATCTCGGGTGCAATTAGAGATAGCGCAATAAACCAAAGTGAATTATCTGCAGGAGGCCCTGGCGCACGAATCTGTGCAGCGGGAACGACCACGGACCACCAGGGTCCGAGAAAACCACCGACACATGGGGCCGGACACCCAAGCTCATGTAAAAATCCAGGATGTATGTCATGATATCTCGGGTGCTTTTGGAGATAGCGCGATAAATCAGAGTGCATTGTCTGCAGGAGGCCCTGGCGCATGAATCTGTGCAGCGGGATCGACCTCGGACCACCAGGGGCCGAGAAAACTACCGTCTCATGTGCCCGGACACTCAGGGTCAGGGAAAAATCCAATATATATCTGGTGATATCTCGGGTGCTATTAGAGATAGCGCAATAAATCAAAGTGCATTGTCTGCAGGAGGCCCTAGCGCATGAATCTGTACAGCGGGAACGACCTCGGACCACCAGTGCCCGAGAAAATCACCGTCTCATGGGGCCGGACACTCAGGGTCAGGGAAAAATCCAATATATATCTGGTCATATCTCTGGTGCTATTAGAGATCTCGCAATAAATCAAAGTGCATTGTCTGCAGGAGGCCCTTGCGCATGAATCTGGGCAGCAGGAACGACATCGGACCCCCAGGGGCCGAGAAAATTACAGATTTTCGGTATCCGTCACCCAAAGTCATGTAAAAATCCAGCATATATATGGAGCTTTCTCGGGTGCTATTACAGATACCGCAATAAACCAAAGTGAATTATCCGCAGGGGGCCCTGGCGCATGAATCTTTGCAGCGGGAACGACCTGGGACCACCAGGGGCCGAGAAAACCACCGTCTCATGGGGTCGGACACTCAGGGTCAGGGAAAAATCCAATATATATCTGGTGATATCTCGGGTGCTATTACAGATAGCGCAATAAATCAGAGTGGATTGTCTGTAGGAGGCCCTGGCGCATGAGGCTGCGCTGCGAGAACGACCTCGGACCACCAGGGGTCGAGAAAACCACCGTCTCATGGGGTCGGACTGTCAGGGTCAGGGAAAAATCCAATATATATCTGGTGATATCTCGGGTGCTATTAGAGATCTCGCAATAAATCAAAGTGCATTGTCTGCAGGAGGCCCTTGCGCATGAATCTGGGCAGCAGGAACGACATCGGACCCCCAGGGGCCGAGAAAATTACAGATTTTCGGTATCCGTCACCCAAAGTCATGTAAAAATCCAGCATATATATGGAGCTTTCTCGGGTGCTATTACAGATACCGCAATAAACCAAAGTGAATTATCCGCAGGGGGCCCTGGCGCATGAATCTTTGCAGCGGGAACGACCTCGGACCACCAGGGGTCGAGAAAACCACCGTCTCATGGGGACGGATACTCAGGGTCAGGGAAAAATCCAATATATATCTGGTGATATCTAGGGTGCTATTAGAGATAGCGCAATAAATCAAAGTGCATTGTCGGTAGTAGGCACTGGCGAATGAATCTGTGCAGCGGGATCGACCTCGGACCAGCAGGCGCCGAGAAAATTACAGATATTCGGAATCCGTCACCCAAGGTCAAGTAAAAATCCAGCATATATCTGGTGATACCTCGGGTGGTATTACAGATAGTGCAATAAATCAAAGTGCATTGTCTGCAGGAGGCCCTGGCGCATGAATTTGTGCAGCGGGAACGACATCGGACCACCAGGGGCCGAGAAAACCACCGTCTCATGGGGTCGGACACTCAGGGTCAGGGAAAAATCCAATATATATCTGGTGATATTTCGGGTGCTATCAGAGATAGCGAAATAAATCAAAGTGCATTGTCTGCAGGAGGCCCTGTCGCATGAATCTTTGCAGCGGGAACGACATCGGACCATCAGGGGCCGAGAAAACCACCGTCTCATGGGGCCGGACTGCCAGGGTCAGGGAAAAATCCAATATATATCTGGTGATATCTCGGGTGCTATTAGAGACAGCGCAATAAATCAAAGTGAATTATATGCAGGGGGCCCTGTCGCATGAATCTGTGCAGCGGGATCCACCTCGGACCACGAGGGACCGAGAAAACCACCGAAACATGGGGCCGGGCACTCAGGGTCAGGGAAAAATCCAATATATATCTGGTGATATCTCGGGTGCTATTAGAGATAGCGCAATAAACCAAAGTGAATTATCCGCAGGGGGCCCTGGCGCATGAATCTTTGCAGCGGGAACGACCTCGGACCACCAGGGGCCGAGAAAACCACCGTCTCATGGGGTCGGACACTCAGGGTCAGGGAAAAATCCAATATATATCTGGTGATATCTCGGGTGCTATTACAGATAGCGCAATAAATCAGAGTGGATTGTCTGTAGGAGGCCCTGGCGCATGAGACTGCGCAGCGAGAACGACCTCGGACCACCAGGGGCCGAGAAAACCACCGTCTCATGGGGTCGGACTGTCAGGGTCAGGGAAAAATCCAATATATATCTGGTGATATCTCGGGTGCTATTAGAGATAGCGCAATAAATCAAGGTGCATTGTCTGCAGGAGGCCCTAGCGCATGAATCTGTGCAGCGGGAACGACTTCGGACCACCAGGGGCCGAGAAAATCACCGTCTCATGGGGCCGGACTGTCAGGGTCAGGGAAAAATCCAATATATATCTGGTGATATCTCGGGTGCAATTAGAGATAGCGCAATAAATAAAAGTGCATTGTCTGCAGGAGGCCCTAGCGCATGAATCTTTGCAGCAGGAACGACCTCGGACCACCAGGGGCCGAGAAAACTACCGTCTCATGTGCCCGGACACTCAGGGTCAGGGAAAAATCCAATATATATCTGGTGATATCTCGGGTGCTATTAGAGATAGCGCAATAAATCAAAGTGCATTGTCTGCAGGAGGCCCTAGCGCATGAATCTGTGCAGGGGGATCGACCTCGGACCACCAGGGGTCGAGAAAACCACCGAAACATGGGGCCGGGCATTCAGGGTCAGGGAAAAACCCTATATATATCTGGTGATATCTCGGGTGCTATTACAGATAGCGCACTAAACAAAAGTGAATTATCTGTAGGGGGCCCTGGTGCATGAATCTGTGCAGCGGGATCGACATCGGACCACGAGGGACCGAGAAAACCACCGACACATGGGGCCGGACACTCAGGGACGAGGAAAAATTCAATATATATCTGGTGATATCTCGGGTGCTCTTACAGATAGCGCACTAAACCAAAGTGAATTATCTGCAGGGGGCCCTGTAGCATGAATCTGTGCAGCGGGATCTACCTCGGACCACGAGGGACCGAGAAAACCACCGAAACATGGGGCCGGGCACTCAGGGACAGGGAAAAATCCAATATATATCTGGTGATATCTCGGGTGCTATTAGAGATAGCGCAATAAACCAATGTGAAATATCCGCAGGGGGCCCTGGCGCATGAATCTGTGCAGCGGGAACGACCTCGGACCACCAGGGGCCGAGAAAACCACCGTCTCATGGGCCCGGACACTCAGGGTTAGGGAAAAATCCAATATAAATCTGGTGATATCTCGGGCGCTATTAGAGATAGCGCAATAAATCAAAGTGCATTGTCTGCAGGAGGCCCTAGCGCATGAATCTGAGCAGCGGGATCGACCTCGGACTACCAAGGGCCGCGAAAATCACCGTCTCAAGGGGGCGGACACTCAGGGTCAGGGAAAAATCCAATATAAATCTGGTGATATCTCGGGTGCTATTAGAGGTAGCGCAATAAACCAAAGTGCATTGTCTGCTGGAGGCCCTGGCGGATGAACCTGTGCAGCGGGATCGACCTCGGACGACCAGGGGTCGAGAAAACCACCGAAACATGGGGCCGAGCACTCAGGGTCTCGGAAGAATCCAATATATATCTGGTGATGTCTCGGGTGCTATTAGAGATAGCGCAATAAATCAAAGTGCATTGTCTGTAGGAGGCACTGGCGAATGAATCTGTGCAGCGGGATCGACCTCGGACCACCAGGCGCCGAGAAAATTACAGATATTCGGAATCCGTCACCCAAGGTCAAGTAAAAATCCAGCATATATCTGGTGATACCTCGGGTGCTATTTCAGATAGTGCAATAAATCAAAGTGCATTGTCTGCAGGAGGCCCTGGCGCATGAATTTGTGCAGCGGGAACGACCTCGGGCCACCAGGGGCCGAGAAAACCACCGTCTCATGGGTTCGGACTGTCAGAGTCACGGAAAAATCCTATATATATCAGGTGATATCTCGGGTGCTATTAGAGATAGCGCAATAAATCAAAGTGAATTATCTGCAGGAGGCCCTGGCGCATGAATCTCAGCAGCGGGATCGACCTCAAACCACGAGGGACCGAGAAAACCATCGACACATGGGGTCGGACACTCTGGGTCAGGGAAAAATCCAATATAAATCTGGTGATATCTCGGGTGCTATTACAGATAGCGCAATCAATCAAAGTGCATTGTCTGCAGGAGGCCCTAGCGCATGAATCTGAGCAGCGGGATCGACCTCGGACTACCAAGGGCCGCGAAAATCACCGTCTCATGGGGCCGGACACTCAGGGTCGGGGAAAAATCCAATATATATCTGGTGATATCTCGGGTGCTATTAGAGATAGAGCAATAAATCAAAGTGCATTGTCTGTAGGAGGCCCTGGCGCATGAATATGTGCAGCGGGAACGACCTCGGACCACCAGGGGCCGAGAACGCTACCGTCTCATGGGGCCGGACACTCAGTGTCAGGGAAAAATCCAATATATATCTGGTGATATCTCGGGTGCTATTAGAGATAGCGCAATAAATCAAAGTGCATTGTCTGTAGGAGGCACTGGCGAATGAATCTGTGCAGCGGGATCGACCTCGGACCACCAGGCGCCGGGAAAATTACAGATATTCGGAATCCGTCACCCAAAGTCAAGTAAAACTCCAGCATATATCTGGTGATACCTCGGGTGCTATTACAGGTAGTGTATTAAATCAAAGTGCATTGTCTGCAGGAGGCCCTGGCGCATGAATTTGTGCAGCGGGAACGACCTCGGGCCACCAGGGGCCGAGAAAACCACCGTCTCATGTGGTCGGACTGTCAGAGTCAGGGAAAAACCCTATATATATCTGGTGATATCTCGGGTGCTATTACAGATAGCGCACTAAACAAAAGTGAATTATCTGTAGGGGGCCCTGGTGCATGAATCTGTGCAGCGGGGACGACCTCGGACCACCAGGGGCCGAGAAAACTACCGTCTCATGGGGCCGGACTGCCAGGGTCAGGGAAAAATCCAATATATATCTGGTGATATCTCGGGTGCTATTAGAGATAGCGCAATAAATCAAAGTGAATTATCTGCAGGGGGCCCTGTAGCATGAATCTGTGCAGCGGGATCTACCTCGGACCACGCGGGACCGAGAAAACCACCGAAACATGGGGCCGGGCACTCAGGGACAGGGAAAAATCCAATATATATCTGGTGATATCTCGGGTGCTATTAGAGATAGCGCAATAAACCAATGTGAATTATCCGCAGGGGGCCCTGGCGCATGAATCTGTGCAGCGGGAACGACCTCGGACCACCAGGGGCCGAGAAAACCACCGTCTCATGGGCCCGGACACTCAGGGTCAGGGAAAAATCCAATATAAATCTGGTGATATCTCGGGTGCTATTAGAGATAGCGCAATAAACCAAAGTGAATTATCTGCAGGAGGCCCTGATGCATGAATAGTTGCAGCGGGATCGACCTCAAACCACGAGGGACCGAGAAAACCATCGACACATGGGGTCGGACACTCTGGGTCAGGGAAAAATCCAATATAAATCTGGTGATATCTCGGGTGCTATTACAGATAGCGCAATCAATCAAAGTGCATTGTCTGCAGGAGGCTCTAGCGCATGAATCTGTGCAGCGGGATCGACCTCGGACTACCAAGGGCCGAGAAAATCACCGTCTCTTGGTGTCGGACACTCAGGGTCAGGGAAAAAACCAATATATATCTGGTGATATCTCGGGCGCTATTACATATAGCGCAATAAATAAAAGTACATTGTCTGTAGGAGGCCCTAGCGCATGAATCTGTGCAGCGGGAACGACCTCGGAACACCAGGGGGCGAGAACACTTCCGTCTCATGGTGCCGGACATTCAGGGTCAGGGACAAATCCAATATATATCTGGTGATATCTCGGGTGCTATTACAGATAGCGCAATAAATCAAAGTGCATTGTCTGTAGGAGGCCCTGGCGCATGAATCTGTGCAGCGGGATCGACCTCAGACCACCAGGGGCCGAGAAAACCACCGACTCATGGGGCCGGACACTCAGGGTCGGGGAAAAATTCAATATATATCTGGTGATATCTCGGGTGCTCTTACAGATAGCGCACTAAACCAAAGTGAATTATCTGCAGGGGACCCTGGCGCATGAATCTGTGCAGCGGGAACGACCTCGGACCACCAGGGGCCGAGAAAACCATCGACACATGTGGCCGGACTGTCAGGGTCAAGGACAAATCCAATATAGATCTGGTGATATCTCGGGTGCTATTACAGATAGCGCGATAAATCAAAGTGCATTGTCTGCAGGAAGCCATGGCGCATGAACCTGTGTAGAGGGAACGACCTCGGACCACCAGGGGCCGAGAAAACCACCGTTTCATGAGGCCGGACACTCAGGCTCAAGGAAAAATCCAATATATATCTGGTGATATCTCGGGTGCTATTACAGATAGCGCAAAAAATCAAAGTGCATTGACTGTAGGAGGCACTGGCGCATGAATCTGTGCAGCGGGATCGACCTCGGACCACCAGGCGCCGAGAAAATTACAGATATTCGGAATCCGTCACCCAAGGTCAAGTAAAAATCCAGCATATATCTGGTGATACCTCGGGTGCTATTACAGATAGTGCAATAAATCAAAGTGCATTGTCTGCGGGAGGCCCTGGCGCATGAATTTGTGCAGAAGGAACGACCTCGGGCCACCAGGAGCCGAGAAAACCACCGTCTCATGGGGTCGGACTGTCAGAGTCAGGGAAAAATCCTATATATATCTGGTGATATCTCGGGTGCTATTACAGAAAGCGCACTAAACAAAAGTGAATTATCTGTAGGGGGCCCTGGTGCATGAATCTGTGCAGTGGGAACGACCTCGGACCACCAGGGGCCGAGAAAATCACCGTCTCATGGGGCCGGACTGACAGGGTCAGGGAAAAATCCAATATATATCTGGTGATATCTCGGGTGCTATTAGAGATAGCGGAATAAACCAAAGTGAATTATCTGGAGGGGGCGCTGGCGCATGAATCTGTGCAGCGGGATCGACCTCGCACCACGAGGGACCGAGAAAGCCATCGACACATGGGGCCGGACTGTCAGGGTCGGGGAAAAATCCAATATATATCTGGTGATATCTCGGGTGCTATTACAGATAGCGCAATAAATCAAAGTGCGTTGTCTGTAGGAGGCCCTGGCGCATGAATCTGTGCAGCGGGAACGACCTCGGACCCCCAAGGGTCGAGAAAACCACCGACACATGGGGCCGGACACTCAGGGTCGGGGAAAAATCCAATATATATCTGGTGATATCTCGGGTGCTATTACAGATAGCGCAATAAATCAAAGTGAATTATCTGCAGGGGGCCCTGGCGCATGAATCTGAGCAGCGGGAACGGCCTCGGACCACCAGGGGCCGAGAAAACCACCGACACATGGGGTCGGACTGTCGGGGTCGGGGAAAAATCCAATATATATCTGGTGATATCTCGGGTGCTATTACAGATAGCGCAATAAATCAAAGTGCATTGTCTGTAGGAGGCACTGGCGAATGAATCTGGGCAGCAGGAACGACCTCGGACCACCAGGCGCCGAGAAAATTACAGATATTCGGAATCCGTCAACCAAGGTCATGTAAAAATCCAGCATAAATCTGGTGATATCTCGGGTGCTATTACAGACAGCGCAATAAATCAAAGTGCACTGTCTGTAGGAGGCACTGGCGAATGAATCTCTGCAGCAGGAACTACCTCGGACCATCAGGGGCCGAGAAAATCACCGACTCATGGGGCCGGACTGTCAGGGTCAGGGAAAAATCCAATATATATCTTGTGATATCTCGGGTGCTATTAGAGATAGCGCAATAAATCAAAGTGCATTGTCTGTAGGAGGCCCTGCCGCATGAATCTGTGCGGCGGGATCGACCTCGGACCACGAGGGACCGAGAAAACCATCGACACATGTGGCCGGACTGTCAGGGTCAAGGACAAATCCAATATAGATCTGGTGATATCTCGGGTGCTATTAGAGATAGCGCAATAATTCAAAGTGCATTGTCTGTAGGAGGACCTGTCGCATGAATCTGTGCAGCGGGAACGACCTCGGACCACCAGGGGCCGAGAAAACCACCGTCTCATGGGGCCGGACACTCAGGGTCAGGGAAAAATCCAATATAAATCTGGTGATATCTCGGGTGCTATTAGAGATAGCGCAATAAATCAAAGTGAATTATCTGCAGGGGGCCCTGGCGCATGAATCTGTGCAGCGGGATCGACCTCGGACCACCAGGGGCCGAGAAAAGCCCCGTCTCATGGGGTCGGACAAACAGGATCAGGGAAAAATCCAATATATGTCTGGTTATATCTCGGGTGCTATTAGAGATAGCCCAATAAATCAAAGTGCATTGTCTGTAGGAGGCCCTGAGGCATGAATCTGTGCAGCGGGATCGACCTCGTACCACCAGGGGCCGAGAAAATCACCGTTTCATGGGGCCGGTCTGTCAGGGTCAGGGAAAAATCAAATATATATCTGGTGATATGTCGGGTGCTATTAGAGATGGCGCAGTAAATCAAAGTGCATTGTCTGTAGGAGGCCCTGCCGCATGAATCTGTTCGGCGGGATCGACCTCGGACCACGAGGGACCGAGAAAACCATCGACACATGTGGCCGGACTGTCAGGGTCAAGGACAAATCCAATATAGATCTGGTGATATCTCGGGTGCTATTACAGATAGCGCGATAAATCAAAGTGCATTGTCTGCAGGAAGCCATGGCGCATGAACCTGTGTAGAGGGAACGACCTCGGACCACCAGGGGCCGAGAAAACCACCGTTTCATGAGGCCGGACACTCAGGCTCAAGGAAAAATCCAATATATATCTGGTGATATCTCGGGAGATATTACAGATAGCGCAATAAACCAAAGTGAATTATCTATGGGAGGCCCTGGCGCATGAATGTGTGCAGCGGGAACGACCTCGGACCACCAGGGGCCGAGAAAACCTCCGACACATGGGGCAGGAAACCCAAGGTCATGTAAAAATCCAGGATGTATCTGATGATATCTCGGGTGCTATTAGAGATAGCGCAATAAACCAAAGTGAATTATCTGCAGGGGGCCCTGGCGCATGAATCTGTGCAGCGGGAGCGACCTCGGACCACCAGGGGCAGCGAAAACCACCGACACATGGGGCCGGACGCCCAAGGTCATGTAAAAATCCAGAATCTATCTGATGATATCTCGGGTGCTATTACAGATAGCGCGATAAATCAAAGTGCACTGTCTGCAGGAGGCCCTGGCGCATGAATCTGTGCAGCGGGATCGACCTCGAACACCAGGGACCGGGAAAACCACCGACACATGGGGCAGGACGCTCAGGGTCAGGGAAAAATCCAGCATATATCTGGTGGTATCTCGGGTGCTATTACAGATAGCGCAATAAACCAAAGTGCATTGTCTGCAGGAGGCCCTGGCGCATGAATCAGAGCAGCGGGATCGACCTCGGACCACCAGGGGCAGAGAAAATCACCGTCTCATGGAGCCGGTCTGTCAGGGTCAGGGAAAAATCCAATATATATCTGGTGATATCTCGGGTGCTATTAGAGATAGCGCAGTAAATCAAAGTTCATTGTCCGAATGAGGCCCTTGCGCATGAATCTGTGCCGCGGGAACGACCTCGGACCACCAGGGGTCGAGAAAACCACCGACGCATGGGGCCGGACACCCAAGGTCATGTAAAAATCCAGAATGTATCTGATGATATCTCGGGTGCTATTACAGATAGCGCGATAAATCAAAGTGCACTGTCTGCAGGAGGCCCTGGCGCATGAATCTGTGCAGCGGGATCGACCTCGAACCACCAGGGACCGGGAAAACCACCGACACATGGGGCCGGACGCTCAGGGTCAGGGAAAAATCCAGCATATATCGGGTGGTATCTCGGGTGCTATTACAGATAACGCAATAAACCAAAGTGCATTGTCTGCAGGAGGCCCTGGCGCATGAATCAGAGCAGCGGGATCGACCTCGGACCACCAGGGGCAGAGAAAATCACCGTCTCATGGAGCCGGTCTGTCAGGGTCAGGGAAAAATCCAATATATATCTGGTGAAATCTCGGGTGCTATTAGAGATAGCGCTATAAATCAAAGTATCAATATAGTTTTATTAGTTTTACATAGTTTTACATAGTTGTATATAGATTTATATCGTT
Source organism: Nomia melanderi (assembly GCF_051020985.1). Classification (NCBI taxonomy): domain Eukaryota; kingdom Metazoa; phylum Arthropoda; class Insecta; order Hymenoptera; family Halictidae; genus Nomia; species Nomia melanderi. The sequence continues at coordinate 5,495 of NW_027475771.1, read as the reverse complement.
TTATATAGTGTTATATGGTGTTATATAGTTGCATAGAGTTTTATATAGTTTTGATGGTTTTGTATAGTTTTATATAGTTTTATATAGTTATATATATTTTTATATAGTTTTATATAGTTTTATACAGTTTTATATAGTTTTATATAATTTTGTTAGTTTTATATATTTTTATATAGTATTATATAGTTTTGTATAGTTTTATATAGTGTTATATAGTGTTATATAGTTTTATAGAGTTTTATATAGTTTTATATAGTTGTATATAGTTTTGTTACATTTATATAGTTTTTTATAGTTTTATATAGTTTTGTTAGTTTTATATAGTTTTATGTAGTTTCATATAGTTTTATTAGTTTTATATAGTTTCATATAGTTTTATATAGTTTTATACAGTTTTATATAGTTTTATATACTGTTATATAGTTTTATACAGTTTAATTAGTTTTATATCGTTTTATATAGTTTTATATAGTTTTATATAGTTTTATACAATTTTGTTACTTTTACATAGTTTTATATAGTTTTATATAGTTTTAAATAGTTTTATATACTTTTATAGAGTTTTATATAGTTTTATATAGTTTTATATAGTTTTATATAGTTTTGTTAGTTTTAAATAGTTTTATATAGTTTTATATAGTTTTATATAGTTATATATAGTTTTATATTGTACTATATAGTTTTATATAGGTTTATATAGTTATGTTAGTTTTATATCGTTTTATATAGGTTTATATAGTTTCACATAGTTTTATAGAGTTTTATATAGTTTTGTTAGTTTTGTATAGTTTTATATAGTTTTGTATAGTTTTATTAGCGTTATATAGTTTTATATAGTTTTATATAGTTTTGTTAGTTTTATATAGTTTTATATAGTTTTATATAGTTTTATATAGTTTTATATAGTTATATATAGTTTTGTTAGTTTTACATAGTTTTAAATAGTTTTATATAGCACTATATAGTTTTATATACTTTTATTAGTTTTATATAGTTTTCTAGAGTATTATATAGTTTTATATAGTTTTATATAGTGTTATATAGTTTTATATTGTTTTTTATAGCTTCATATAGTGTTATATAGCATTATATAGTTTTAGATAGTTTTATGTAGCCTTATATAGTTTTGTATAGTTTTACAGTTTTATATAGTTTTATACAGTTTTATATAGTTTTATATAGCTTTATATCGTTCTATATAGTTTAATATAGTTTTATATTGTTTTATATAGTTTTATATAGTTTTATATTCTTTTATATAGCTTCATATAGTTTTATATAGCATTATATAGTTTTATATAGTTTTATATAGTTATATATAGTTTTGTTAGTTTTACATAGTTTTAAATAGTTTTATATAGCACTATATAGTTTTATATACTTTTATTAGTTTTATATAGTTTTCTAGAGTATTATATAGTTTTATATAGCTTTATATAGTTTCATATAGTTTTATATAGTTTTATAGAGTTTTATTTAGTTTAATACAGTTTTATAATGTTTTATACAGTTTTATACAGTTTTATATAGTTTTATATAGTTTTATATAGTTTTGTACTGTTTTATTAGTTGTTAATTGTTTTATATAGGGTTGTATAGTTTTATACAGTTTTATATAGTTTTATATAGTTTTATATGGTATTGTATAATTTTATATAGTTTTATTAGTTTTATGTAGTTCTATATAGTTTTATACATTTTTATACTGTTTTATATAGTTTTATATTGTTTTATATAGCTTTATATAGTTTTACAGTTTCATATAGTTTTATACAGTTTTATAATGTTCTATATAGTTTTATATTGTTTTATATAGTTTTATATAGTTTTATATAGTTTTATATAGTTTTATATAGTTTTATACGGTTTTATACAGTTTTATACAGTTTTATATAGTTTTATATATTTTTATATAGTTTTATATAGTTTTGGACAGTTTTATTAGTTGTTTATTGTTTTATATAGGGTTGTATAGTTTTTTACAGTTTTATATAGTTTTATATAGTTTTATACAGTCTTATATAGTTTTATATAGTTTTGTTAGTTTTATATAGTTTTATATAGTTTTGTTAGTTTTATATAGTTTTATATAGTTTTATATAGTTTTATATAGTTATATATAGTTTTATATTGTACTATATAGTTTTATATAGGTTTATATAGTTTTGTTAGTTTTATATAGTTTTATATAGTTTTATATACTTTTATACAGTTTCATATTGTTTAATATAGTTTTATATTGTTTTATATAGCTTCATATAGTTTTATATAGCTTTATATATTTGTATATAGTTTTATATAGCTTTATATAGTTTCATATAGTTTTATATAGTTTTATAGAGTTTTATTTAGTTTAATACAGTTTTATAATGTTTTATACAGTCTTATACAGTTTTATATAGTTTTATATAGTTATATATTTTTGCTAGTTTTGTATAGTTTTATATAGTTTTAAATATGTTTATAAAGTTTTATATAGTTTTATATAGTTTTATATAGTTTTATAGTGTATTATATTGTTTTATATAGTTTTATATTGTTTTATATGGCTTCATATTGTTTTATAAAGCATTATATAGATTTATATAGTTCTGTATAGTTTTATTATTTTTATATAGTTTTATATAATTTCATATTGTTTTATTATTTTTATATAGTTTTATATATTTTTATGTAGTTTTATATAGTTTTATATAGTTTTGTGTAGTTTTATGCAGTTTTGTATAGTTTTATATAGTTTTATACAATTTTATTATTTTTATATAGTTTTATATAGTTTTATATAGTTTTACATAGTTTTATATAGTTTTATACAGTTTTGTATAGTTTTATATTGTTTTATATAGTTTCGAATAGTTTTACATAGTTATATATAGTTTTATATAGATTTATTATTTTTATATTGTTTTATATAGTTTTATATAGTTTTATATAGCTTCATATAATTTTATATGTAGTTTTACTATGTTTCTATAGTTTTATATAGCTTTATATAGTTTTGTATAGCTTCATATAGTTTTATTAGTTTCATATAGTTTTATATAGCATTATATAGTTTTATATAGTTTTATACAGCTTTATATAGTTTTGTATAGTTTTACATAGTTTTATATAGTTTTATACAGTTTTATACAGTTTTATATAGTTTTATATTGTACTATATAGTTTTATATAGTTTTATTAGTTTTATATAGTTTTATATTGTACTATATAGTTTTATATAGTTTTATTAGTTTTATATAGTTTTATATAGGTTTATATAGTTTTCTTAGTTTTATATCGTTTTATATAGGTTTATATAGTTTTACATAGTTTTATAGAGTTTTATATAGTTTTGTTAGTTTTGTATAGTTTTATATAGTTTTATAATTTTTATTAGCGTTATATAGTTTTATATAGTTTTGTATAGTTTTGTTAGTTTTATATAGTTTTATATAGTTTCATATAGATTTATATAGTTTTATATAGTTTCATATAGGTTTATATAGTTTTATATAGTTCTATATAGTTTTATATAGTTTTGTTAGTTTTGTATAGTTTTATATAGTTTTATAAAGTTTTATTAGCGTTATATAGTTTTATATAGTTTTATATAGTTTTATTAGTTTTATTAGTTTTATATAGTTTTGTGTAGTTTTATGCAGTTGTGTATAGTTTTATATAGTCTTATGTAGTTTTATATAGTTTTATATAGTTTTATATAGTTTTTTTATTTTTATACAGTTTTATATAATTTCATATTGTTTTATTATTTTTATATAGTTTTATATATTTTTATGTAGTTTTATATAGTTTTGCATAGTTTTATATAGTTTTATGTAGTCTTATATAGATTGATATCGTTTTATACAGTTTTGTATAGTTTTATATAGTTTTATATAGTTTTGCATAGTTTTATATAGTTTTATGTAGTTTTATATAGATTGATATCGGTTTATACAGTTTTGTATAGTTTTATTAGTATTATATCGTTTTATATAGTTTTATATAGTTTTCTTAGTTTTATATATTTTTATATAGTTTTAAGTAGTTTTATATAGTTTTACAGAGTTGTATATAGTTTTATATAGTTTTATATAGATTTATAGAGTCTTATAAAGTTTTATATAGTTTTATATAGTTTTGTTAGTTCCATATATTTTTATATAGCTTTGTATAGTTTTATATAGTTCTATAGAGTTTTATATAGGTTTATATAGTTTTGTTAGTTGTATATAGTTTTATATACTTTTATATGGTTTTATATAGTTTTGTTAGTTTTATATAGTTTTATATAATTTTATTAGTTTTATATAGTTTTATATAGTTTTATATAGTTTTATATAGCTTTATATAGTTTTGTTTAGCTTTATATAGTTTTATACAGTTTTATACAGTTTTTTATAGTTTTATACAGTTTTACAATGTTTTATATAGTTTTATATTGTTTTATATAGTTTTATATAGTTTTATATAGATTTATACAGTTTTATATAGTTTTATATAGTTTTATTAGTTTTACATAGTTTTTTATAGTTTTATATAGTTTTATACGGTTTTATATAGTTTTATATAGTTTTGTTAGTTTTACATAGTTTTATATAGTGTTATATACTTTTATAGAGTTTCCTATAGTTTTGTATAGTTTTATATAGTTTTGTTAGTTTTATAAAGTTTTATATAGTTTTATATAATTTTATATAGTTTTATACAGTTTTATACAGTTTTATATAGTTTTATATTGTTCTATAGAGTTTTATATAGGTTTATGTAGTTTTGCTAGTTTTATATAGTTTTTTATAGTTTTATATAGTTTTATATAGTTTTATATAGTTTTATAGAGTTTTATATAGTTTAATACAATTTTGTTAGTTTTATATAGTTTTATTAGTTTTATATAGTTTTATATAGTTTTATATAGTTTTATTAGTTTTATATAGTTTTATATAGTTTTATAGAGTTTTATATATTTTGATATAGTTTTATATAGTTTTGATAGTTTTATATAGTTTTATAAAGTTTTATATAGTTTTTTGTAGTTTTACATAGTTTTATAAGGTTTTATATAGTTTTATAGAGTTTTATAAGTTTAATATAGTTTTATATAGTTTTATATGGTTTTATATAGTTTTATAGAGTTTTATATAGTTTAATACAGTTTTGTTAGTTTTATATAGTTTTATTAGTTTTATATAGTTTTATATAGTTTTATAGAGTTTTATATAGTTTTATATAGTTTTGCTAGTTTTATATAGTTTTATATAGTTTTATATAGTACTACATAGTTTTATATAGTTTTATATAGTTTTGTTAGTTATATATAGTTTTATATAGTTTTATATAGTTTTATATAGTTTTATAGAGTTTTATATAGTTTTGTATAGTTTTATATAGTTTTATATAGTTTTGTTAGTTTTATATAGTTTTATATAGTTTTGTATAGTTTTATATAGTTTTATATAGTTTTATATAGTTTTATATAGTTTTGTTAGTTTTGTATAGTTCTATAGAGTTTT
>NW_027475770.1:0-32234 GCF_051020985.1 Nomia melanderi | reverse complement strand
CAAAACTATATGAAACTATATAAACTATCTAAAACTATATAAAACTATATAAAACTATATAAAGCTATATAAAACTATATAAAACTAACAAAACTATATAAAACTATATAAAACAATATAAAACTCTATAAAACTCTATAAAACTATACAAAACTAACAAAACTATATACAACTATATAAAACTATACAAAACTAACATAACTTTATAAATCTATATAAAACTATATAAAACTAACAAAACTTTATAAATCTATATAAAACTATATAAAACTATATAAAACTATATAAAACTAGCAAAACTATATAAAACTATATAAAACTATTTGAAACTATATAAAACTATGTGAAACTATATAAAACTATATAAAACTATATAAAACTATATAAAACTAATAAAACTATATAAAACTATATAAAACTATCTAAAACTCTATAAAACTCTATAAAACTATATAAAACTATATAAAACTAACAAAACTATATAAAACTATATACCACTATATAAAACGATATAAAACTAATAAAACTATATAAAACTGTATATAACTAATAAAACTATATAAAACTATATAAAACTCTATAAAACTATATAAAACTATATAAAACTATATAAAATTATACAAAACTAACAAAACTATATACAACTATATAAAACTAACAAAACTGTATAAAACTATACAAAACTATATAAAACTCTATAAAACTTTATAAAACTGTATAAAACTATACAAAACTAACAAAACCATATAAAACTATATAAAACTATATAAAACTATATAAAACTATACAAAACTAACAAAACTATAAAAAACTATATAAAAGTATACAAAACTATATAAAACTATACAAAACTAACAAAACTAACAAAACTATTTAACACTATATAAACTATATAAAACTATATAAAACTATATAAAACTATATAAAACTATATAAAAATATATAAAACTATTTAAAACTATATAAAACTATATAAAACGATATAAAACTAATAAAACTATATTAAACTGTATATAACTAATAAAACTATATAAAACTATATAAAATTCAATAAAGCTATATAAAACTATATAAAACTATATAAAACTATACAAAACTATATAAAACTATATAAAACTATATAAAACTAACAAAACTATATAAAACTATATAACACAATAAAAAACTAACAAGACTACATAAAACTATATAAAACTATACAAAACTAACAAAACTTTATGAAACTATATAAAACTATATAAAACTATATGAAACTATACAAAACTAACAAAGCTATATAAAACTATATAAAACTATATAAAACTAACAAAACTATATAAATCTATATAAAACCATATAAAACTGTATAAAACTATATAAAACTAACATAACTATATACAACTATATAAAACGATATAAAACTAATTAAACTCTATAAAACTATATAAAACTATATAAAACTATATAAAACTTTATAAAACTATATAAAACTATATAAAATTCTATAAAAGTATATAAAACTATATAAAACGAATAAAACTATATAAAACTATATAGTACTATATAAAACTATATAGTACTATATAAAACTATGTAGTACTATATAAAACTATATAAAACTATATAAAACTATATAAAACTATATAAAACTATACAAAACTAAGAAAACTATACAAAACTATATAAAACTATATAAAACTATACAAAACTAACAAAACTATACAAAACTAACAAAACTATATAAAACTATATAAAACTATACAAAACTAACAAAACTATATAAAACTATATAAAACTATATAAAACTATATAAAACTATATAAAACTATATATAACTAATAGAACTATATAAAACTATATAAAACTATATAAAACTGTCTGAAACTGTATAAAACTATATAAACTATATAAAAGTATATAAAACTATATAAAACTCTATAAAACTATATAAAACTCTATAAAACTATATAAAACTGTTTAAAACTATATAAAACCATATACAACTATATAAAACGAACAAAACTATATAAAACTAACAAAACTATATAAAACCATATAAAACTATACAAAACTATATAAAACTATATAAAACTATATAAAACTAATAAAACTATATAAACTATATAACACTATATAAAACTATATAAAACTATATAAAACTAACAAAACTATATTAAACTATATAAAACTATATAAGACTATATAAAACTATATAACAATATATAAAACTATATAAAACTATATAAGACTATATAAAATTATATAACAATATATAAAACTATATAAAACTATATAAAACTATATAAATCTATATAAAACTATACAAAACTAACAAAACCATATAAAACTATATAAAATTGTATAAAACTATATAACACAATATAAAACTATATAAAACTAACAAAACTATATAAAACTATATAAAACTATGTAAAACTATATAAAACTATATAAAACTATATAAAACTATATAAAACTATATAAAAGTATATAAAACTAATAAAAGTATATAAAACTATATAAAACTATACAAAACTGCACAAAACTAGCAATACTATATAAAACTATATAAAACTAACAAAACTATATAAAACTATATAAAACTCTATAAAACTATATAACACAATATAAAACTATATAAAACTATATAAAACTATATAAATCTATATAAAAGTATATACAACTAACAAAACTATATAAAACTATATAAAACTATATAAAACTCTATGAAACTATATAACACTATATAAAATTATATACAACTATATGAAACTAACAAAACTATATAAAACTATATGAAACTATATAAAACTATATAAAACTATAAAAAACTAACAAAACTATATAAAACTATATAAAACTATACAAAACTAACAAAACTATACAAATCTATATAAAACTATATTAATCTAACAAAACTATATAAAACTATATAAAACTATGTAAAACTATATAAAACTATATAAAACTATATAAAACTATATAAAACTATATAAAAGTATATAAAACTAATAAAAGTATATAAAACTATATAAAACTATACAAAACTGCACAAAACTATCAAAACTATATAAAACTATATAAAACTCTATAAAACTATATAACACAATATAAAACTATATAAAACTATATAAAACTATATAAATCTATATAAAAGTATATACAACTAACAAAACTATATAAAACTATATAAAACTATATAAAACTCTATAAAACTATATAACACTATATAAAATTATATACAACTATATGAAACTAACAAAACTATATAAAACTATATGAAACTATATAAAACTATATAAAACTATACAAAACTATACAAATCTATATAAAACTATATTAATCTAACAAAACTATATAAAACTATATAAAACTATGTAAAACTATATAAAACTATATAAAACTATATAAAACTATATAAAACTATGTAAAACTATATAAAACTATATAAAACTATATAAAACTATATAAAACTATATAAAACTATATAAAAGTATATAAAACTAATAAAAGTATATAAAACTATATAAAACTATACAAAACTGCACAAAACTAACAAAACTATATAAAACTATATAAAACTAACAAAACTATATAAAACTATATAAAACTCTATAAAACTATATAACACAATATAAAACTATATAAAACTATATAAAACTATATAAATCTATATAAAACTATATAAAACTCTATATAACTATATTAAACTATACAAAACTAACAAAACTATACAAATCTATATAAAACTATATTAATCTAACAAAACTATATAAAACTATATAAAACTATGTAAAACTATATAAAACTATATAAAACTATATAAAACTATATAAAACTATATAAAACTATATAAAAGTATATAAAACTAATAAAAGTATATAAAACTATATAAAACTATACAAAACTGCACAAAACTAACAAAACTATATAAAACTATATAAAACTCTATAAAACTATATAACACAATATAAAACTATATAAAACTATGTAAAACTATATAAAACTATATAAAACTATATAAAACTATATAAAACTATATAAAAGTATATAAAACTAATAAAAGTATATAAAACTATATAAAACTATACAAAACTGCACAAAACTAGCAATACTATATAAAACTATATAAAACTAACAAAACTATATAAAACTATATAAAACTCTATAAAACTATATAACACAATATAAAACTATATAAAACTATATAAAACTATATAAATCTATATAAAAGTATATACAACTAACAAAACTATATAAAACTATATAAAACTATATAAAACTCTATGAAACTATATAACACTATATAAAATTATATACAACTATATGAAACTAACAAAACTATATAAAACTATATGAAACTATATAAAACTATATAAAACTATAAAAAACTAACAAAACTATATAAAACTATATAAAACTATACAAAACTAACAAAACTATACAAATCTATATAAAACTATATTAATCTAACAAAACTATATAAAACTATATAAAACTATGTAAAACTATATAAAACTATATAAAACTATATAAAACTATATAAAACTATATAAAAGTATATAAAACTAATAAAAGTATATAAAACTATATAAAACTATACAAAACTGCACAAAACTAACAAAACTATATAAAACTATATAAAACTCTATAAAACTATATAACACAATATAAAACTATATAAAACTATATAAAACTATATAAATCTATATAAAAGTATATACAACTAACAAAACTATATAAAACTATATAAAACTATATAAAACTCTATAAAACTATATAACACTATATAAAATTATATACAACTATATGAAACTAACAAAACTATATAAAACTATATGAAACTATATAAAACTATATAAAACTATACAAAACTATACAAATCTATATAAAACTATATTAATCTAACAAAACTATATAAAACTATATAAAACTATGTAAAACTATATAAAACTATATAAAATTATATAAAACTATATAAAACTATGTAAAACTATATAAAACTATATAAAACTATATAAAACTATATAAAACTATATAAAACTATATAAAAGTATATAAAACTAATAAAAGTATATAAAACTATATAAAACTATACAAAACTGCACAAAACTAACAAAACTATATAAAACTATATAAAACTAACAAAACTATATAAAACTATATAAAACTCTATAAAACTATATAACACAATATAAAACTATATAAAACTATATAAAACTATATAAATCTATATAAAACTATATAAAACTCTATATAACTATATTAAACTATACAAAACTAACAAAACTATACAAATCTATATAAAACTATATTAATCTAACAAAACTATATAAAACTATATAAAACTATGTAAAACTATATAAAACTATATAAAACTATATAAAACTATATAAAACTATATAAAACTATATAAAAGTATATAAAACTAATAAAAGTATATAAAACTATATAAAACTATACAAAACTGCACAAAACTAACAAAACTATATAAAACTATATAAAACTAACAAAACTATATAAAACTATATAAAACTCTATAAAACTATATAACACAATATAAAACTATATAAAACTATATAAAACTATATAAATCTATATAAAAGTATATACAACTAACAAAACTATATAAAACTATATAAAACTATATAAAACTATATAAAACTCTATAAAACTATATAACACTATATAAAATTATATAAAACTATTTAAAACCATATAAATCTATATAAAACTATATAAAACTAACAAAACTATATAAAACTATATAAAACTATATAAAAATCTATAAAACTATATAAAACTATACAAAACTAACAAAACTATATAAAACTATATAAAACTATATGAAACTATATAAAACTATATAAAACTATATAAAACTATGTAAAACTATATAAAACTATATAAAACTCTATAAAACTATATAACACTATATAAAATTATATAAAACTATTTAAAACCATATAAATCTATATAAAACTATATAAAACTAACAAAACTATATAAAACTATATAAAACTATATAAAAATCTATAAAACTATATAAAACTATACAAAACTAACAAAACTATATAAAACTATATAAAACTATATAAAACTATATAAAACTATATGAAACTATATAAAACTATATAAAACTATATAAAACTATACAAAACTAACAAAACTATACAAAACTATACAAAACTATATAAAACTATATAAAACTATATAAAACTATACAAAACTAACAAAACTATATACAACTATATAAAACTATATAAAATTAACAAAACTTTAGAAATCTATATAAAACTATATAAAACTAACAAAACTATATAAAACTATATAAAACTATATAAAATTATATAAAACTATACAAAACTAACAAATCTATATAAAACTATACAAAACTAACAAAACTATATAAAACTATATAAAACTATATAAAACTAACAAAACTATATAAAACTATATAAAACTGTATAAAACTGTATACCACTATATAAGACTACATAAAACTAACAAAACTATATAAAACTATATAAAACTATGTAAAACTATATAACACTATATAAAACTATATAAAACCATATAAAACTCTATAAAACTATATAAAACTATATAAAACTGTACAAAACTGTATAAAACTAACAAAACTATATAAAACTATATAAAACTATACAAAACTATATAAAACTATACAAAACTATATAAAACTATATAAAACTATACAAAACTGTATAAAACTAACAAAACTATATAAAACTATATAAAACTATACAAAACTATATAAAACTATACAAAACTAACAAAACTATATGCAACTATATACAACTAACAAAAATGTATAAAACTATATAAAACAATATAAAACTCTATAAAACTCTATAAAACTATACAAAACTAACAAAACTATATACAACTATATAAAACTATACAAAACTAACATAACTTTATAAATCTATATAAAACTATATAAAACTAACAAAACTTTATAAATCTATATAAAACTATATAAAACTATATAAAACTATATAAAACTAACAAAACTATATAAAACTATATAAAACTATTTGAAACTATATAAAACTATGTGAAACTATATAAAACTATATAAAACTATATAAAACTATATAAAACTATATAAAACTATATAAAACTAACAAAACTATATAAAACTATATACAACTATATAAAACTAACAAAACTATATAAAACTATATAAAACTATATAAAACTATATAAAACTATATAAAACTAACAAAACTATATAAAACTATATAAAACTATATAAAACTATATAAAACTATATAAAACTATATAAAACTATACAAAACTGTATAAAACTAACAAAACTATATAAAACTATATAAAACTATACAAAACGATATAAAACTATACAAAACTAACAAAACTATATGCAACTATATACAACTAACAAAAATTTATAAAACTATATAAAACAATATAAAACTCTATAAAACTCTATAAAACTATACAAAACTAACAAAACTATATACAACTATATAAAACTATAGAAAACTAACATAACTTTATAAATCTATATAAAACTATATAAAACTAACAAAACTTTATAAATCTATATAAAACTATATAAAACTAACAAAACTTTATAAATCTATATAAAACTATATAAAACTAACAAAACTATATAAAACTATATAAAACTATTTGAAACTATATAAAACTATGTGAAACTATATAAAACTATATAAAACTATATAAAACTATATAAAACTAATAAAACTATATAAAACTATATAAAACTATCTAAAACTCTATAAAACTATATAAAACTATTAAAAACTATATAAAACTATATAAAACTATGTAAAACTATATAAAACTAATAAAACTATATAAAACTGTATATAACTAATAAAGCTATATAAAACTATATAAAACTCTATAAAACTATATAAAACTATATAAAACTATATAAAATTATACAAAACTAACAAAACTATATACAACTATATACCACTATATAAAACGATGTAAAACTAACAAAACTATATAAAACTATACAAAACTAACAAAACTATATAAAACTATATAAAACTGTACAAAACTGTATAAAACTAACAAAACTATATAAAACTATATAAAATTATATAAAACTATACAAAACTATATAAAACTATACAAAACTAACAAAACTATATAAAACTGTATAAAGTATATAAAACTATATAAAACTATCTAAAACTCTATGAAACTCTATAAAACTCTATAAAACTATATAAAACTATATAAAACTAACAAAACTATATAAAACTACATACCACTATATAAAACGATATAAAACTAATAAAACTATATAAAACTGTATATAACTAATAAAACTATATAGAACTGTATAAAGTAAACAAAACTATGTAAAACTATATAAAACTAACAAAACTATATAAAACTATATAAAACTATACAAAACTATATAAAACTATACAAAACAAACAAAACTATATGAAACTATATAAACTATCTAAAACTATATAAAACTATATAAAACTATATAAAGCTATATAAAACTATATAAAACTAACAAAACTATATAAAACTATATAAAACAATATAAAACTCTATAAAACTCTATAAAACTATACAAAACTAACAAAACTATATACAACTATATAAAACTATACAAAACTAACATAACTTTATAAATCTATATAAAACTATATAAAACTAACAAAACTTTATAAATCTATATAAAACTATATAAAACTATATAAAACTATATAAAACTAGCAAAACTATATAAAACTATATAAAACTATTTGAAACTATATAAAACTATGTGAAACTATATAAAACTATATAAAACTATATAAAACTATATAAAACTAATAAAACTATATAAAACTATATAAAACTATCTAAAACTCTATAAAACTCTATAAAACTATATAAAACTATATAAAACTAACAAAACTATATAAAACTATATACCACTATATAATACGATATAAAACTAATAAAACTATATAAAACTGTATATAACTAATAAAACTATATAAAACTATATAAAACTCTATAAAACTATATAAAACTATATAAAACTATATAAAATTATACAAAACTAACAAAACTATATACAACTATATAAAACTAACAAAACTGTATAAAACTATACAAAACTATATAAAACTCTATAAAACTTTATAAAACTGTATAAAACTATACAAAACTAACAAAACCATATAAAACTATATAAAACTATATAAAACTATATAAAACTATACAAAACTAACAAAACTATAAAAAACTATATAAAAGTATACAAAACTATATAAAACTATACAAAACTAACAAAACTAACAAAACTATTTAACACTATATAAACTATATAAAACTATATAAAACTATATAAAACTATATAAAACTATATAAAAATATATAAAACTATTTAAAACTATATAAAACTATATAAAACGATATAAAACTAATAAAACTATATTAAACTGTATATAACTAATAAAACTATATAAAACTATATAAAATTCAATAAAGCTATATAAAACTATATAAAACTATATAAAACTATACAAAACTATATAAAACTATATAAAACTATATAAAACTAACAAAACTATATAAAACTATATAACACAATAAAAAACTAACAAGACTACATAAAACTATATAAAACTATACAAAACTAACAAAACTTTATGAAACTATATAAAACTATATAAAACTATATGAAACTATACAAAACTAACAAAGCTATATAAAACTATATAAAACTATATAAAACTAACAAAACTATATAAATCTATATAAAACCATATAAAACTGTATAAAACTATATAAAACTAACATAACTATATACAACTATATAAAACGATATAAAACTAATTAAACTCTATAAAACTATATAAAACTATATAAAACTATATAAAACTTTATAAAACTATATAAAACTATATAAAATTCTATAAAAGTATATAAAACTATATAAAACGAATAAAACTATATAAAACTATATAGTACTATATAAAACTATATAGTACTATATAAAACTATGTAGTACTATATAAAACTATATAAAACTATATAAAACTATATAAAACTATATAAAACTATACAAAACTAAGAAAACTATACAAAACTATATAAAACTATATAAAACTATACAAAACTAACAAAACTATACAAAACTAACAAAACTATATAAAACTATATAAAACTATACAAAACTAACAAAACTATATAAAACTATATAAAACTATATAAAACTATATAAAACTATATAAAACTATATATAACTAATAGAACTATATAAAACTATATAAAACTATATAAAACTGTCTGAAACTGTATAAAACTATATAAACTATATAAAAGTATATAAAACTATATAAAACTCTATAAAACTATATAAAACTCTATAAAACTATATAAAACTGTTTAAAACTATATAAAACCATATAAAACTATATAAAACGAACAAAACTATATAAAACTAACAAAACTATATAAAACCATATAAAACTATACAAAACTATATAAAACTATATAAAACTATATAAAACTAATAAAACTATATAAACTATATAACACTATATAAAACTATATAAAACTATATAAAACTAACAAAACTATATTAAACTATATAAAACTATATAAGACTATATAAAACTATATAACAATATATAAAACTATATAAAACTATATAAGACTATATAAAATTATATAACAATATATAAAACTATATAAAACTATATAAAACTATATAAATCTATATAAAACTATACAAAACTAACAAAACCATATAAAACTATATAAAATTGTATAAAACTATATAACACAATATAAAACTATATAAAACTAACAAAACTATATAAAACTATATAAAACTATGTAAAACTATATAAAACTATATAAAACTATATAAAACTATATAAAACTATATAAAAGTATATAAAACTAATAAAAGTATATAAAACTATATAAAACTATACAAAACTGCACAAAACTAGCAATACTATATAAAACTATATAAAACTAACAAAACTATATAAAACTATATAAAACTCTATAAAACTATATAACACAATATAAAACTATATAAAACTATATAAAACTATATAAATCTATATAAAAGTATATACAACTAACAAAACTATATAAAACTATATAAAACTATATAAAACTCTATGAAACTATATAACACTATATAAAATTATATACAACTATATGAAACTAACAAAACTATATAAAACTATATGAAACTATATAAAACTATATAAAACTATAAAAAACTAACAAAACTATATAAAACTATATAAAACTATACAAAACTAACAAAACTATACAAATCTATATAAAACTATATTAATCTAACAAAACTATATAAAACTATATAAAACTATGTAAAACTATATAAAACTATATAAAATTATATAAAACTATATAAAACTATGTAAAACTATATAAAACTATATAAAACTATATAAAACTATATAAAACTATATAAAACTATATAAAAGTATATAAAACTAATAAAAGTATATAAAACTATATAAAACTATACAAAACTGCACAAAACTAACAAAACTATATAAAACTATATAAAACTAACAAAACTATATAAAACTATATAAAACTCTATAAAACTATATAACACAATATAAAACTATATAAAACTATATAAAACTATATAAATCTATATAAAACTATATAAAACTCTATATAACTATATTAAACTATACAAAACTAACAAAACTATACAAATCTATATAAAACTATATTAATCTAACAAAACTATATAAAACTATATAAAACTATGTAAAACTATATAAAACTATATAAAACTATATAAAACTATATAAAACTATATAAAACTATATAAAAGTATATAAAACTAATAAAAGTATATAAAACTATATAAAACTATACAAAACTGCACAAAACTAACAAAACTATATAAAACTATATAAAACTAACAAAACTATATAAAACTATATAAAACTCTATAAAACTATATAACACAATATAAAACTATATAAAACTATATAAAACTATATAAATCTATATAAAAGTATATACAACTAACAAAACTATATAAAACTATATAAAACTATATAAAACTATATAAAACTCTATAAAACTATATAACACTATATAAAATTATATAAAACTATTTAAAACCATATAAATCTATATAAAACTATATAAAACTAACAAAACTATATAAAACTATATAAAACTATATAAAAATCTATAAAACTATATGAAACTATATAAAACTATATAAAACTATATAAAACTATGTAAAACTATATAAAACTATATAAAACTCTATAAAACTATATAACACTATATAAAATTATATAAAACTATTTAAAACCATATAAATCTATATAAAACTATATAAAACTAACAAAACTATATAAAACTATATAAAACTATATAAAAATCTATAAAACTATATAAAACTATACAAAACTAACAAAACTATATAAAACTATATAAAACTATATGAAACTATATAAACGATATAAAACTATATAAAACTATGTAAAACTATATAAAACTATATAAAACTATATAAAACTATATAAAACTATATAAAACTATATAAAACTATATAAAACTATATAAAACTATATGAAACTATATAAAACTCTATATAACTATATTAAACTATACAAAACTAACAAAACTATACAAATCTATATAAAACTATATTAATTTAACAAAACTATATAAAACTATATAAAACTATGTAAAACTATATAAAACTATATAAAACTATATAAAACTATATAAAACTATACAAAACTGCACAAAACTAACAATACTATATAAAACTATATAAAACTAACAAAACTATATAAAACTATATAAAACTCTATAAATCTATATAAGACTATATAAAACTATATAAAACTATATAAAACTATATAAATCTATATAAAAGTATATACAACTAACAAAACTATATAAAACTATATAAAACTATATAAAACTCTATAAAACTATATAACACTATATAAAATTATATACAACTATATGAAACTAACAAAACTATATAAAACTATATGAAACTATATAAAACTATATAAAACTATAAAAAACTAACAAAACTATATAAAACTATATAAAACTATACAAAACTAACAAAACTATACAAATCTATATAAAACTATATTAATCTAACAAAACTATATAAAACTATATAAAACTATGTAAAACTATATAAAACTATATAAAACTATATAAAACTATATAAAACTATATAAAACTATATAAAAGTATATAAACTAATAAAAGTATATAAAACTATATAAAACTATACAAAACTGCACAAAACTAACAAAACTATATAAAACTATATAAAACTAACAAAACTATATAAAACTATATAAAACTCTATAAAACTATATAACACAATATAAAACTATATAAAACTATATAAAACTATATAAATCTATATAAAAGTATATACAACTAACAAAACTATATAAAACTATATAAAACTATATAAAACTCTATAAAACTATATAACACTATATAAAATTATATACAACTATATGAAACTAACAAAACTATATAAAACTATATGAAACTATATAAAACTATATAAAACTATACAAAACTAACAAAACTATATAAAACTATATAAAACTATACAAAACTAACAAAACTATACAAATCTATATAAAACTATATTAATCTAACAAAACTACATAAAACTATATAAAACTATGTAAAACTATATAAAACTATATAAAACTATATAAAACTATATAAAACTATATAAAACTATATAAAACTATATAAAAGTATATAAAACTAATAAAAGTATATAAAACTATATAAAACTATACAAAACTGCACAAAACTAACAAAACTATATAAAACTATATAAAACTAACAAAACTATATAAAACTATATAAAACTCTATAAAACTATATAACACAATATAAAACTATATAAAACTATATAAAACTATATAAATCTATATAAAAGTATATACAACTAACAAAACTATATAAAACTATATAAAACTATATAAAACTATATAAAACTCTATAAAACTATATAACACTATATAAAATTATATAAAACTATTTAAAACCATATAAATCTATATAAAACTATATAAAACTAACAAAACTATATAAAACTATATAAAACTATATAAAAATCTATAAAACTATATAAAACTATACAAAACTAACAAAACTATATAAAACTATATAAAACTATATGAAACTATATAAAACGATATAAAACTATATAAAACTATGTAAAACTATATAAAACTATATAAAACTATATAAAACTATATAAAACTATATAAAACTATATAAAACTATATAAAACTATATAAAACTATATAAAACTCTATATAACTATATTAAACTATACAAAACTAACAAAACTATACAAATCTATATAAAACTATATTAATCTAACAAAATTATATAAAACTATATAAAACTATGTAAAACTATGTAAAACTATATAAAACTATATAAAACTATATAAAACTATATAAAACTATATAAAACTATATAAAAGTAAATAAAACTAATAAAAGTATATAAAACTATATAAAACTATACAAAACTGCACAAAACTAACAAAACTATATAAAACTATATAAAACTATACAAAACTGCACAAAACTAACAAAACTATATAAAACTATATAAAACTATATAAAACTATATAAAACTATATAAAACTATATAAAACTATATAAAACTATATAAAACTATATAAAACTCTATATAACTATATTAAACTATACAAAACTAACAAAACTATACAAATCTATATAAAACTATATTAATCTAACAAAACTATATAAAACTATATAAAACTATGTAAAACTATATAAAACTATATAAAACTATATAAAACTATATAAAACTATATAAAACTATATAAAAGTATATAAAACTAATAAAAGTATATAAAACTATATAAAACTATACAAAACTGCACAAAACTAACAAAACTATATAAAACTATATAAAACAAACAAAACTATATAAAACTATATAAAACTCTATAAAACTATATAACACAATATAAAACTATATAAAACTATATAAAACTATATAAATCTATATAAAAGTATATACAACTAACAAAACTATATAAAACTATATAAAACTATATAAAACTATATAAAACTCTATAAAACTATATAACACTATATAAAATTATATAAAACTATTTAAAACCATATAAATCTATATAAAACTATATAAAACTAACAAAACTATATAAAACTATATAAAACTATATAAAAATCTATAAAACTATATAAAACTATACAAAACTAACAAAACTATATAAAACTATATAAAACTATATGAAACTATATAAAACGATATAAAACTATGTAAAACTATATAAAACTATATAAAACTCTATAAAACTATATAACACTATATAAAATTATATAAAACTATTTAAAACCATATAAATCTATATAAAACTATATAAAACTAACAAGACTATATAAACCTATATAAAACTATATAAAAATCTATAAAACTATATAAAACTATACAAAACTAACAAAACTATATAAAACTATATAAAACTATATGAAACTATATAAAACGATATAAAACTATATAAAACTATGTAAAACTATATAAAACTATATAAAACTATATAAAACTATATAAAACTATATAGAACTATATAAAACTATATAAAACTATATAAAACTATATACAACTATATAAAACTCTATATAACTATATTAACCTATACAAAACTAACAAAACTATACAAATCTATATAAAACTATATTAATCTAACAAAACTATATAAAACTATATAAAACTATGTAAAACTATATAAAACTATATAAAACTATATAAAACTATATAAAACTATATAAAACTATATAAAAGTATATAAAACTAATAAAAGTATATAAAACTATATAAAACTATACAAAACTGCACAAAACTAACAAAACTATATAAAACTATATAAAACTAACAAAACTATATAAAACTATATAAAACTATATAAAACTATATAAAACTATATAAAACTATATAAAACTATATAAAACTATATAAAACTATATAAAACTATATAAAACTCTATATAACTATATTAAACTATACAAAACTAACAAAACTATACAAATCTATATAAAACTATATTAATCTAACAAAACTATATAAAACTATATAAAACTATGTAAAACTATATAAAACTATATAAAACTATATAAAACTATATAAAACTATATAAAACTATATAAAAGTATATAAAACTAATAAAAGTATATAAAACTATATAAAACTATACAAAACTGCACAAAACTAACAAAACTATATAAAACTATATAAAACTAACAAAACTATATAAAACTATATAAAACTCTATAAAACTATATAACACAATATAAAACTATATAAAACTATATAAAACTATATAAATCTATATAAAAGTATATACAACTAACAAAACTATATAAAACTATATAAAACTATATAAAACTATATAAAACTCTATAAAACTATATAACACTATATAAAATTATATAAAACTATTTAAAACCATATAAATCTATATAAAACTATATAAAACTAACAAAACTATATAAAACTATATAAAACTATATAAAAATCTATAAAACTATATAAAACTATACAAAACTAACAAAACTATATAAAACTATATAAAACTATATGAAACTATATAAAACGATATAAAACTATATAAAACTATGTAAAACTATATAAAACTATATAAAACTATATAAAACTATATAAAACTATATAAAACTATATAAAACTATATAAAACTATATAAAACTATATAAAACTCTATATAACTATATTAAAGTATATAAAATTAACAAAACTATATAATACTATATAAAACTCTATAGAACTATATAAAACTATATAAAACTAACAAAACTATATAAAACTATATACCACTATATAAAACGATATAAAACTAATAAAACTATATAAGACTGTATATAACTAATAAAACGATATAAAACTATATAAAACTCTACAAAACTATATAAAATTATATAAAACTATATAAAACTATATATAACCAATAAAACTATATAAAACTATATAAAACTATATAAAACTCTATAAAACTATATAAAACTAAATAAAACTATATAAAACTATATAAAACTATACAAAACTAACAAAACTATATAAAACTGTATAAAACTAGATAAAACTATATAAAACTATATAAAACTATATAAAACCATATAAAACTATATAAAACTGTATAAAACTATATAAAACTATGTAAAACTATATAAAACTATATAAAACTGTATAAAACTATATATAACTATATAAAACTATATAAAACGATATAAAGCTATATAAAACTATATAAAACTATATAAAACTATATAAAACTATATAAAACTATATAAAACTATACAAAACTATCAAAACTATATGAAACTATATAAAATTATATAAAACTATATAAAATTAACAAAACTATATAAAACCATATAAAACGAATAAAACTATATAAAACTATATAAAACTCTATAAAACTATATAAAACTAAATAAAACTATATAAAACTATACAAAACTAACAAAACTATATAAAGCTATATAAAACTATATAAAACTATATAAAACCACACAAAACTAACAAAACTATATAAAACTATATAAAACTATATAAAACTAACAAAACTATATACAACAATATAAAACGATATAAAATTAATAAAACTATATAAAACTATATAACACTATATAAAACTATATAAAACTATATAAAACTATATAAAACCATATAAAACTATATAAAACTGTATAAAACTATATAAAACTATGTAAAACTATATAAAACTATATAAAACTATATAAAACTATATAAAACTATATAAAACTATATAAAACTATATAAAACTATATAAAACTATATAAAACTATATAAAACTATATAAAACTATATAAAACTATATAAAACTATATAAAACTCTATAAAACTATATAAAACTCTATATACTATATAAAACTACATGAAACTATATAAAACTAACAAAACTATATAAAACTATATAAAACTATATAAAACTATATAAAACCAATAAAACTATATAAAACTATATAAAACTATATAAAACGAATGAAACTATTTAAAACTATATAAATCTATATAAAACTATATAAAACTAACAAAACTATATAAAACTATATAAAACTATATAAAAATCTATAAAACTATATAAAACTATACAAAACTAACAAAACTATATAAAACTATATAAAACTATATGAAACTATATAAAACTATATAAAACTATATAAAACTATATAAAACTATATAAAACTCTATATAACTATATTAAACTATACAAAATTAACAAAACTATATAAAACTATATGAAACTATATAAACCTATATAAAACTATACAAAACTAACAAAACTATATAAAACTATATAAAACTATATAAAACTATATAAAACTATATAAAACTAACAAAACTATATACAACTATATAAAACGATATAAAGCTATATAAAACTATATAAAACTATATAAACCTGCATAAAACTAACAAAACTATATAAGACTAAATAAAACTATATAAAACTATATAAAACTATATAAAACTATATAAAACTATATAAAACTATATAAAACTATATAAAGCTATATAAAACTATATAAAACTATATAAAACTATATAAAACTATACAAAACTAACAAAACTATATGAAACTATATAAAATTATATAAAACTATATAAAATTAACAAAACTATATAATACTATATAAAACTCTATAGAACTATATAAAACTATATAAAACTATACAAAATTATGTAAAACTAATAAAACTATATAAAACTATATAGTACTATATAAAACTATATAAAACTAACAAAACTATATAAATCTATATAAAACTATATAAAACTGTATAAAACTAACAAAACTATATAAAACTATATCAAACTAACAAAACTATATAAAACTATATAAAACTATATAGAACCATATAAAACTATATAAAACTATACAAAACTAACAAAACTATATAAAACTATATAAAACTATATAAAACTAACAAAACTATATAAATCTATATAAAACTATATAAAACTGTATAAAACTAACAAAACTATATAAAACTATATAAAACTATAAAAAACTAACAAATCTATATAAACTATATAAAACTATACAAAACTAACAAAACTATATAAAACTATATAAAACTATACAAAACTAACAAAACTATATGAAACTATATAAAATTATATAAAACTATATAAAATTAACAAAACTATATAATACTATATAAAACTCTATAGAACTCTATAAAACTATATAAAACTATATAAATCTATATAAAACTATAGAAATCTAACAAAACTATATAAAACTATATAAAACTATGTAAAACTATATAAAACTAATGAACCTATATAAAACTATATAAAACTCTATAAAAGTATATAAAACTAATAAAATTATATAAACTATATAAAACTATATAAAACTGCACAAAGCTAACAAAACTATATAAAACTATACCAAACTAACAAAACTATATAAAACAATATAAAACTATATAGAACCCTATAAAACTATATAAAACTAACAAAACTATATAAAACCATATAAAACGAATAAAACTATATAAAACTATATAAAACTCTATAAAACTATATAAAACTAAATAAAACTATATAAAACTATACAAAACTAACAAAACTATATAAAGCTATATAAAACTATATAAAACTATATAAAACTAACAAAACTATATACAACAATATAAAACGATATAAAATTAATAAAACTTTATAAAACTATATAACACTATATAAAACTATATAAAACTATATAAAACTATATAAAACCATATAAAACTATATAAAACTGTATAAAACTATATAAAACTATGTAAAACTATATAAAACTATATAAAACTATATAAAACTATATAAAACTATATAAAACTATATAAAACTATATAAAACTATATAAAACTATATAAAACTATATAAAACTATATAAAACTATATAAAACTATATAAAACTATATAAAACTCTATAAAACTATATAAAACTCTATATACTATATAAAACTACATGAAACTATATAAAACTAACAAAACTATATAAAACTATATAAAACTATATAAAACTATATAAAACCAATAAAACTATATAAAACTATATAAAACTATATAAAACGAATGAAACTATATAAAACTATATAAAACTCTATAAAACTATATAAAACTATATAAAACTAACAAAACTATATAAAACTATATACCACTATATAAAACGATATAAAACTAATAAAACTATATAAAACTGTACATAACTAATAAAACTATATAAAACTATATAAAACTCCACAAAACTATATAAAACTATATAAAACTATATAAAACCAATAAAACTATACAAAACTATATAAAACTATATAAAACTCTATAAAACTATATAAAACTATATAAAACTATATAAAACTATATAAAACTATACAAAACTAACAAAACTATATAAAACTATATAAAACTATATAACACTATATAAAACTAGATAAAACTATATAAAACTATATAAAACTATATAAAACTAACAAAACTATATACAACAATATAAAACGATATAAAATTAATAAAACTATATAAAACTATATAACACTATATAAAACTATATAAAACTATATAAAACTATATAAAACCATATAAAACTATATAAAACTGTATAAAACTATATAAAACTATTTAAAACTATATAAAACTATATAAAACTATATAAAACTATATAAAACTATATAAAACTATATAAAACTATATAAAACTATATAAAACTATATAAAACTCTATAAAACTATATAAAACTCTATATACTATATAAAATTACATGAAACTATATAAAACTAACAAAACTATATAAAACTATATAAAACTCTATAAAACTATATAAAACTCTATATACCATATAAAACTACATGAAAATATATAAAACTAACAAAACTATATAAAACTATATAAAACTATATAAAACTATATAAAACCAATAAAACTATATAAAACTATATAAAACTGCACAAAGCTAACAAGACTATATAAAACTATATCAAACTAACAAAACTATATAAAACTACATAAAACTATAAAGAACCCTATAAAACCATACAAAACTAACAAAACTATATAAAACTATATAAAACTCTATATAACTATATTAAACTATACAAAACTAACAAAACTATACAAATCTATATAAAACTATATTAATTTAACAAAACTATATAAAACTATATAAAACTATGTAAAACTATATAAAACTATATAAAACTATATAAAACTATATAAAACTATATAAAACTATATAAAACTAACAAAACTATATTAAACTATATAAAACTATATAAGACTATATAAAACTATATAACAATATATAAAACTATATAAAAACTATATAAGACTATATAAAATTACATAACAATATATAAAACTATATAAAACTATATAAAACTATATAAATCTATATAAAACTATACAAAACTAACAAAACCATATAAAACTATATAAAATTGTATAAAACTATATAACACAATATAAAACTATATAAAACTAACAAAACTATATAAAACTATATAAAACTATGTAAAACTATATAAAACTATATAAAACTATATAAAACTATATAAAACTATATAAAAGTATATAAAACTAATAAAAGTATATAAAACTATATAAAACTATACAAAACTGCACAAAACTAACAATACTATATAAAACTATATAAAACTAACAAAACTATATAAAACTATATAAAACTCTATAAAACTATATAACACAATATAAAACTATATAAAACTATATAAAACTATATAAATCTATATAAAAGTATATACAACTAACAAAACTATATAAAACTATATAAAACTATATAAAACTCTATAAAACTATATAACACTATATAAAATTATATACAACTATATGAAAACTAACAAAACTATATAAAACTATATGAAACTATATAAAACTATATAAAACTATAAAAAACTAACAAAACTATATAAAACTATATAAAACTATACAAAACTAACAAAACTATACAAATCTATATAAAACTATATTAATCTAACAAAACTATATAAAACTATATAAAACTATGTAAAACTATATAAAACTATATAAAACTATATAAAACTATATAAAACTATATAAAACTATATAAAAGTATATAAAACTAATAAAAGTATATAAAACTATATAAAACTATACAAAACTGCACAAAACTAACAAAACTATATAAAACTATATAAAACTAACAAAACTATATAAAACTATATAAAACTCTATAAAACTATATAACACAATATAAAACTATATAAAACTATATAAAACTATATAAATCTATATAAAAGTATATACAACTAACAAAACTATATAAAACTATATAAAACTATATAAAACTCTATAAAACTATATAACACTATATAAAATTATATACAACTATATGAAACTAACAAAACTATATAAAACTATATGAAACTATATAAAACTATATAAAACTATACAAAACTAACAAAACTATATAAAACTATATAAAACTATACAAAACTAACAAAACTATACAAATCTATATAAAACTATATTAATCTAACAAAACTACATAAAACTATATAAAACTATGTAAAACTATATAAAACTATATAAAACTATATAAAACTATATAAAACTATATAAAACTATATAAAACTATATAAAAGTATATAAAACTAATAAAAGTATATAAAACTATATAAAACTATACAAAACTGCACAAAACTAACAAAACTATATAAAACTATATAAAACTAACAAAACTATATAAAACTATATAAAACTCTATAAAACTATATAACACAATATAAAACTATATAAAACTATATAAAACTATATAAATCTATATAAAAGTATATACAACTAACAAAACTATATAAAACTATATAAAACTATATAAAACTATATAAAACTCTATAAAACTATATAACACTATATAAAATTATATAAAACTATTTAAAACCATATAAATCTATATAAAACTATATAAAACTAACAAAACTATATAAAACTATATAAAACTATATAAAAATCTATAAAACTATATAAAACTATACAAAACTAACAAAACTATATAAAACTATATAAAACTATATGAAACTATATAAAACGATATAAAACTATATAAAACTATGTAAAACTATATAAAACTATATAAAACTATATAAAACTATATAAAACTATATAAAACTATATAAAACTATATAAAACTATATAAAACTATATAAAACTCTATATAACTATATTAAACTATACAAAAACTAACAAAACTATACAAATCTATATAAAACTATATTAATCTAACAAAATTATATAAAACTATATAAAACTATGTAAAACTATGTAAAACTATATAAAACTATATAAAACTATATAAAACTATATAAAACTATATAAAACTATATAAAAGTATATAAAACTAATAAAAGTATATAAAAACTATATAAAACTATACAAAACTGCACAAAACTAACAAAACTATATAAAACTATATAAAACTATACAAAACTGCACAAAACTAACAAAACTATATAAAACTATATAAAACTATATAAAACTATATAAAACTATATAAAACTATATAAAACTATATAAAACTATATAAAACTATATAAAACTATATAAAACTCTATATAACTATATTAAACTATACAAAACTAACAAAACTATACAAATCTATATAAAACTATATTAATCTAACAAAACTATATAAAACTATATAAAACTATGTAAAACTATATAAAACTATATAAAACTATATAAAACTATATAAAACTATATAAAACTATATAAAAGTATATAAAACTAATAAAAGTATATAAAACTATATAAAACTATACAAAACTGCACAAAACTAACAAAACTATATAAAACTATATAAAACAAACAAAACTATATAAAACTATATAAAACTCTATAAAACTATATAACACAATATAAAACTATATAAAACTATATAAAACTATATAAATCTATATAAAAGTATATACAACTAACGAAACTATATAAAACTATATAAAACTATATAAAACTATATAAAACTCTATAAAACTATATAACACTATATAAAATTATATAAAACTATTTAAAACCATATAAAACTATATAAAACTATATAAAACTAACAAAACTATATAAAACTATATAAAACTATATAAAAATCTATAAAACTATATAAAACTATACAAAACTAACAAAACTATATAAAACTATATAAAACTATATGAAACTATATAAAACGATATAAAACTATGTAAAACTATATAAAACTATATAAAACTCTATAAAACTATATAACACTATATAAAATTATATAAAACTATTTAAAACCATATAAATCTATATAAAACTATATAAAACTAACAAGACTATATAAACCTATATAAAACTATATAAAAATCTATAAAACTATATAAAACTATACAAAACTAACAAAACTATATAAAACTATATAAAACTATATGAAACTATATAAAACGATATAAAACTATATAAAACTATGTAAAACTATATAAAACTATATAAAACTATATAAAAACTATATAAAACTATATAGAACTATATAAAACTATATAAAACTATATAAAACTATATACAACTATATAAAACTCTATATAACTATATTAACCTATACAAAACTAACAAAACTATACAAATCTATATAAAACTATATTAATCTAACAAAACTATATAAAACTATATAAAACTATGTAAAACTATATAAAACTATATAAAACTATATAAAACTATATAAAACTATATAAAACTATATAAAAGTATATAAAACTAATAAAAGTATATAAAACTATATAAAACTATACAAAACTGCACAAAACTAACAAAACTATATAAAACTATATAAAACTAACAAAACTATATAAAACTATATAAAACTATATAAAACTATATAAAACTATATAAAACTATATAAAACTATATAAAACTATATAAAACTATATAAAACTATATAAACTCTATATAACTATATTAAACTATACAAAACTAACAAAACTATACAAATCTATATAAAACTATATTAATCTAACAAAACTATATAAAACTATATAAAACTATGTAAAACTATATAAAACTATATAAAACTATATAAAACTATATAAAACTATATAAAACTATATAAAAGTATATAAAACTAATAAAAGTATATAAAACTATATAAAACTATACAAAACTGCACAAAACTAACAAAACTATATAAAACTATATAAAACTAACAAAACTATATAAAACTATATAAAACTCTATAAAACTATATAACACAATATAAAACTATATAAAACTATATAAAACTATATAAATCTATATAAAAGTATATACAACTAACAAAACTATATAAAACTATATAAAACTATATAAAACTATATAAAACTCTATAAAACTATATAACACTATATAAAATTATATAAAACTATTTAAAACCATATAAATCTATATAAAACTATATAAAACTAACAAAACTATATAAAACTATATAAAACTATATAAAAATCTATAAAACTATATAAAACTATACAAAACTAACAAAACTATATAAAACTATATAAAACTATATGAAACTATATAAAACGAAATAAAACTATATAAAACCTTGTAAAACTATATAAAACTATATAAAACTATATAAAACTATATAAAACTATATAAAACTATATAAAACTATATAAAACTATATAAAACTATATAAAACTATATAAAACTATATAAAACTCTATATAACTATATTAAAGTATATAAAATTAACAAAACTATATAATACTATATAAAACTCTATAGAACTATATAAAACTATATAAAACTAACAAAACTATATAAAACTATATACCACTATATAAAACGATATAAAACTAATAAAACTATATAAGACTGTATATAACTAATAAAACGATATAAAACTATATAAAACTCTACAAAACTATATAAAATTATATAAAACTATATAAAACTATATATAACCAATAAAACTATATAAAACTATATAAAACTATATAAAACTCTATAAAACTATATAAAACTAAATAAAACTATATAAAACTATATAAAACTATACAAAACTAACAAAACTATATAAAACTGTATAAAACTAGATAAAACTATATAAAACTATATAAAACTATATAAAACCATATAAAACTATATAAAACTGTATAAAACTATATAAAACTATGTAAAACTATATAAAACTATATAAAACTGTATAAAAACTATATATAACTATATAAAACTATATAAAACGATATAAAGCTATATAAAACTATATAAAACTATATAAAACTATATAAAACTATATAAAACTATATAAAACTATACAAAACTATCAAAACTATATGAAACTATATAAAATTATATAAAACTATATAAAATTAACAAAACTATATAAAACCATATAAAACGAATAAAACTATATAAAACTATATAAAACTCTATAAAACTATATAAAACTAAATAAAACTATATAAAACTATACAAAACTAACAAAACTATATAAAGCTATATAAAACTATATAAAACTATATAAAACCACACAAAACTAACAAAACTATATAAAACTATATAAAACTATATAAAACTAACAAAACTATATACAACAATATAAAACGATATAAAATTAATAAAACTATATAAAAACTATATAACACTATATAAAACTATATAAAACTATATAAAACTATATAAAACCATATAAAACTATATAAAACTGTATAAAACTATATAAAACTATGTAAAACTATATAAAACTATATAAAACTATATAAAACTATATAAAACTATATAAAACTATATAAAACTATATAAAACTATATAAAACTATATAAAACTATATAAAACTATATAAAACTATATAAAACTATATAAAACTATATAAAACTCTATAAAACTATATAAAACTCTATATACTATATAAAACTACATGAAACTATATAAAACTAACAAAACTATATAAAACTATATAAAACTATATAAAACTATATAAAACCAATAAAACTATATAAAACTATATAAAACTATATAAAACGAATGAAACTATTTAAAACTATATAAATCTATATAAAACTATATAAAACTAACAAAACTATATAAAACTATATAAAACTATATAAAAATCTATAAAACTATATAAAACTATACAAAACTAACAAAACTATATAAAACTATATAAAACTATATGAAACTATATAAAACTATATAAAACTATATAAAACTATATAAAACTATATAAAACTCTATATAACTATATTAAACTATACAAAATTAACAAAACTATATAAAACTATATGAAACTATATAAACCTATATAAAACTATACAAAACTAACAAAACTATATAAAACTATATAAAACTATATAAAACTATATAAAACTATATAAAACTAACAAAACTATATACAACTATATAAAACGATATAAAGCTATATAAAACTATATAAAACTATATAAACCTGCATAAAACTAACAAAACTATATAAGACTAAATAAAACTATATAAAACTATATAAAACTATATAAAACTATATAAAACTATATAAAACTATATAAAACTATATAAAGCTATATAAAACTATATAAAACTATATAAAACTATATAAAACTATACAAAACTAACAAAACTATATGAAACTATATAAAATTATATAAAACTATATAAAATTAACAAAACTATATAATACTATATAAAACTCTATAGAACTATATAAAACTATATAAAACTATACAAAATTATGTAAAACTAATAAAACTATATAAAACTATATAGTACTATATAAAACTATATAAAACTAACAAAACTATATAAATCTATATAAAACTATATAAAACTGTATAAAACTAACAAAACTATATAAAACTATATCAAACTAACAAAACTATATAAAACTATATAAAACTATATAGAACCATATAAAACTATATAAAACTATACAAAACTAACAAAACTATATAAAAACTATATAAAACTATATAAAACTAACAAAACTATATAAATCTATATAAAACTATATAAAACTGTATAAAACTAACAAAACTATATAAAACTATATAAAACTATAAAAAACTAACAAATCTATATAAAACTATATAAAACTATACAAAACTAACAAAACTATATAAAACTATATAAAACTATACAAAACTAACAAAACTATATGAAACTATATAAAATTATATAAAACTATATAAAATTAACAAAACTATATAATACTATATAAAACTCTATAGAACTCTATAAAACTATATAAAACTATATAAATCTATATAAAACTATAGAAATCTAACAAAACTATATAAAACTATATAAAACTATGTAAAACTATATAAACTAATGAACCTATATAAAACTATATAAAACTCTATAAAAGTATATAAAACTAATAAAATTATATAAAACTATATAAAACTATATAAAACTGCACAAAGCTAACAAAACTATATAAAACTATACCAAACTAACAAAACTATATAAAACAATATAAAACTATATAGAACCCTATAAAACTATATAAAACTAACAAAACTATATAAAACCATATAAAACGAATAAAACTATATAAAACTATATAAAACTCTATAAAACTATATAAAACTAAATAAAACTATATAAAACTATACAAAACTAACAAAACTATATAAAGCTATATAAAACTATATAAAACTATATAAAACTAACAAAACTATATACAACAATATAAAACGATATAAAATTAATAAAACTTTATAAAACTATATAACACTATATAAAACTATATAAAACTATATAAAACTATATAAAACCATATAAAACTATATAAAACTGTATAAAACTATATAAAACTATGTAAAACTATATAAAACTATATAAAACTATATAAAACTATATAAAACTATATAAAACTATATAAAACTATATAAAACTATATAAAACTATATAAAACTATATAAAACTATATAAAACTATATAAAACTATATAAAACTCTATAAAACTATATAAAACTCTATATACTATATAAAACTACATGAAACTATATAAAACTAACAAAACTATATAAAACTATATAAAACTATATAAAACTATATAAAACCAATAAAACTATATAAAACTATATAAAACTATATAAAACGAATGAAACTATATAAAACTATATAAAACTCTATAAAACTATATAAAACTATATAAAACTAACAAAACTATATAAAACTATATACCACTATATAAAACGATATAAAACTAATAAAACTATATAAAACTGTACATAACTAATAAAACTATATAAAACTATATAAAACTCCACAAAACTATATAAAACTATATAAAACTATATAAAACCAATAAAACTATACAAAACTATATAAAACTATATAAAACTCTATAAAACTATATAAAACTATATAAAACTATATAAAACTATATAAAACTATACAAAACTAACAAAACTATATAAAACTATATAAAACTATATAACACTATATAAAACTAGATAAAACTATATAAAACTATATAAAACTATATAAAACTAACAAAACTATATACAACAATATAAAACGATATAAAATTAATAAAACTATATAAAACTATATAACACTATATAAAAACTATATAAAACTATATAAAACTATATAAAACTCTATAAAACTATATAAAACTCTATATACTATATAAAATTACATGAAACTATATAAACTAACAAAACTATATAAAACTATATAAAACTCTATAAAACTATATAAAACTCTATATACCATATAAAACTACATGAAAATATATAAAACTAACAAAACTATATAAAACTATATAAAACTATATAAAACTATATAAAACCAATAAAACTATATAAAACTATATAAAACTGCACAAAGCTAACAAGACTATATAAAACTATATCAAACTAACAAAACTATATAAAACTACATAAAACTATAAAGAACCCTATAAAACCATACAAAACTAACAAAACTATATAAAACTATATAAAACTCTATATAACTATATTAAACTATACAAAATTAACAAAACTATATAAACTATATGAAACTATATAAACCTATATAAAACTATACAAAACTAACAAACTATATAAAACTATATAAAACTATATAAAACTATAAAAAACTAACAAATCTATATAAAACTATATAAAACTATATAAAACTATACAAAACTAACAAAACTATATAAAACTATATAAAACTATACAAAACTAACAAAACTATGTGAAACTATATAAAATTATATAAAACTATATAAAATTAACAAAACTATATAATACTATATAAAACTCTATAGAACTATATAAAACTATATAAAACTATACAAAATTATGTAAAACTAATAAAACTATATAAAACTATATAGTACTATATAAAACTATATAAAACTAACAAAACTATATAAATCTATATAAAACTATATAAAACTGTATAAAACTAACAAAACTATATAAAACTATATTAAACTAACAAAACTATATAAAACTATATAAAACTATATTGAACCCTATAAAACTATATAAAACTATATAAAACTATATAAAACTATATAAACTATATAAAACTATATAAAACTATATAAAACTATAAAAAACTAACAAATCTATATAAAACTATATAAAACTATATAAAACTATACAAAACTAACAAAACTATATAAAACTATATAAAACTATACAAAACTAACAAAACTATGTGAAACTATATAAAATTATATAAAACTATATAAAATTAACAAAACTATATAATACTATATAAAACTCTATAGAACTATATAAAACTATATAAAACTATACAAAATTATGTAAAACTAATAAAACTATATAAAACTATATAGTACTATATAAAACTATATAAAACTAACAAAACTATATAAATCTATATAAAACTATATAAAACTGTATAAAACTAACAAAACTATATAAAACTATATTAAACTAACAAAACTATATAAAACTATATAAAACTATATTGAACCCTATAAAAACTATATAAAACTATATAAAACTATATAAAACTATATAAAACTATATAAAACTATATAAAACTATATAAAACTATACAAAACTAACAAAACTATATAAAACTATATAAAACTATATAACACTATATAAAACTAGATAAAACTATATAAAACTATATAAAACTATATAAAACTATACAAAACTAACAAAACTATATAACACTATATAAAGCTATAATAAAACTAATAAAACTAGTAAATCTATATAAAACCATATAAAACTGTACAAAGCTAACAAAACTATATAAATCAATATAAATCTATACAAAACTAATAAAATTATATAAAACTATATAAAACTATATAAAACTTCACAAAGCTAACAAAACTATATAAAACTATATCAAACTAACAAAACTATATAAAACTATATAAAACTATATAGAACCCTATAAAACTATATAAAACTAACAAAACTATATAAAACCATATAAAACGAATAAAACTATATAAAACTATATAAAACTCTATAAAACTATATAAAACTAAATAAAACTATATAAAACTATACAAAACTAACAAAACTATATAAAGCTATATAAAACTCTATATAACTATATCAAACTATACAAAATTAACAAAACTATATAAAACTATATGAAACTATATAAACCTATATAAAACTTTACAAAACTAACAAAACTATATAAAACTATATAAAACTATATAAAACTATAAAAACTAACAAATCTATATAAAACTATATAAAACTATATAAAACTATACAAAACTAACAAAACTATATAAAACTATATAAAACTATATAAAACTATACAAAACTAACAAAACTATATAAAACTATATAAAACTATACAAAGCTAACAAAACTATATAAAACTATATAAAACTATATAAAACTATATAAAACTATACAAAACTAACAAAACTATATAACACTATATAAAGCTATAATAAAACTAATAAAACTAATAAATCTATATAAAACCATATAAAACTGTACAAAACTCTATAAAACTATACAAAACTATTTAAAACTATATAAAATTCCATAAAACTATATAAAACTAACAAAACTATATACAACTATATAAAACGATATAAAGCTATATAAAACTATATAAAACTATATAAACCTGCATAAAACTAACAAAACTATATAAAACTATATAAAACTATATAAAACTATACAAAACTAACAAAACTA
>NW_027475769.1:22500-32265 GCF_051020985.1 Nomia melanderi | reverse complement strand
GTTTCCCGGAAGCTGCCCGCCGAGTCATCGGAGGAACTTCGGCGGATCGCTAGCTGGCATCGTTTATGGTTAGAACTAGGGCGGTATCTGATCGCCTTCGAACCTCTAACTTTCGTTCTTGATTAATGAAAACATTTTTGGCAAATGCTTTCGCTTCTGTCCGTCTTGCGACGATCCAAGAATTTCACCTCTAACGTCGCAATACGAATGCCCCCATCTGTCCCTATTAATCATTACCTCGGGTTCCGAAAACCAACAAAATAGAACCGAGGTCCTATTCCATTATTCCATGCACACAGTATTCAGGCGAATGTAGCCTGCTTTGAGCACTCTAATTTGTTCAAAGTAAACGTACCGGCCCACCTCGACACTCAGTGAAGAGCACCCGCGATGGGATATTAGTTGGACCGCCCCGTGAGAGCAAAGCCCACCGGTAGGACGTACCACATAATGCCAGTTAAACACCGCGAGCGGTGAACCGACACTGTGACACACAGATTCAACTACGAGCTTTTTAACCGCAACAACTTTAATATACGCTATTGGAGCTGGAATTACCGCGGCTGCTGGCACCAGACTTGCCCTCCAATGGATCCTCGTTAAAGGATTTAAAGTGTTCTCATTCCGATTACGGGGCCTCGGATGAGTCCCGTATCGTTATTTTTCGTCACTACCTCCCCGTGCCGGAGTGGGTAATTTGCGCGCCTGCTGCCTTCCTTGGATGTGGTAGCCGTTTCTCAGGCTCCCTCTCCGGAATCGAACCCTGATTCCCCGTTACCCGTTACAACCATGGTAGGCGCAGAACCTACCATCGACAGTTGATAAGGCAGACATTTGAAAGATGCGTCGCCGGTGCTATAAGACCATGCGATCAGCACAAAGTTATTCAGAGTCACCAAAGCAAACGATGGACGAACGTAAACGCCCGCCACCGATTGGTTTTGATCTAATAAAAGCGTTCCTACCATCTCTGGTCGGAACTCTGTTTTGCATGTATTAGCTCTAGAATTACCACAGTTATCCAAGTAAATGTGGGTACGATCTAAGGAACCATAACTGATTTAATGAGCCATTCGCGGTTTCACCTTAATACGGCATGTACTGAGACATGCATGGCTTAATCTTTGAGACAAGCATATGACTACTGGCAGGATCAACCAGGGAGCTTCGAGTAAATTTTCATCATACGAAGCAAAAATATGTATGTATATATATATCTTAGTCGCCGACTCTCTCCCCTTAAGAGTCGGATCGACGATACTTTTTCTCGTCTTTAAGACAGTTCTCTTTCTCCTCTCTCTCTCTCTACTCTCTTCTCTCTTCTCTCTTCTCTTCGAGTTGGTAAATTTCGCTCCACTATTAGATTACCAACTCCGCACGAATTACCACATGGGTATATCCGCGCATATACATCAGGAGGACCTCCAAAAATTTCAAACTCTCCCGTGTATCTCTCCGAGATCTTTTTAGAAGAAAAAGAATCTCGGATGTCACATCGACTTTCAGGTTTGTAAGCACGTATGCTCGAGCGCTCTCCATCGTGTAAGCACGGACATAACGCACGAAGTCCGAAGACCGCGTACGTTAACATGCTGGACATATCGAGAAAGCGCGAACCATGCTAGGCGTACCCATGTCGAGGCCCTCGCGTTAAAGATCATACTCTTCTTTTCGTTCTCTCTTCTTTGCCCAGAAATAATATATATTTCTTATAATATATACCTCTTAGTTTATGTATTTCTCTCTTAGGACACCTCAATTTTTATATGTATATATTATATTTCATTCGAACAATTTTTGTTCGTCGCCCCTTTTTGTGTGTAGTATTTCGTTTGGTCTTTGCCATTAAATTTTTGTATACGAAAAATATATTTCGCTCGGATAGAAAACCCCTTTTGGGTTTCTGAGAGTTGATGTGAGAGTCG
This sequence comes from Nomia melanderi, assembly GCF_051020985.1. Classification (NCBI taxonomy): domain Eukaryota; kingdom Metazoa; phylum Arthropoda; class Insecta; order Hymenoptera; family Halictidae; genus Nomia; species Nomia melanderi. Next base: position 30,340 of record NW_027475769.1, on the reverse strand, counting down.
TACAAGTATAACGAATATACGTTGTATCCAACCCAACATTCTGGGCTTACCACATAAGGGCCATTCGGTCTGAGACACCGACCCGTGGTCATGCTGTGTAGAGAAAAATTCGCAACGGAACGCGGTACAGAACAGTCGAGGAATGGACCTCGAGGAGCTGAACGACTGCTTCTCGACCGAGATCGTAGAATAGCCGCTCGCCCGCCGCTGCGCCGACCGGTCCGCTCGAACCGACGTGCTCTCTTATAGTAACCAAACGGGCGGCCGCGACGACCGCGGCGCCGGCCGCTCAGCACGGGCGCTTATGGTGGTAAACTGCCGCGCGTACAGACCAACCGGCCGGGCTGCTGGTACTTAGCCGCTGAAACTATGGTCGATTCGAACATATATTAACATACGATTTTTATTCGATAAATCGTTATTGTACATATTAAACGTTAGTTTCCACCGAAAGAAAAATTTTTTAGAATTTTTTTTTTCCAAAAATTGCAAGAGTAAACTTTTTTAATATTCGATTAAAAATTTTTAAATGCTTAATCCTTACATTAAACTACTGGGAGACTCAGAAATCATAATGAAAAAAATTACAAAATTTATTTTTCTCAGAAACTCCGAAAAACAGAGTGGTCGAATCCGTGCAAGCCGGAATTTTTCTAAGTCCCCACGGTCAAGAGTAAACTTTTTTAATAAGCGTTTTAAAATTATTTCAATGTTTAATCCATGCGTAAACATGAAGTTTATTAACGTTTTTAACATTAAAAAAAATTACAAAAATTTATTTTTCGGAAAAAATGGAAAAAAACCGATTCGTCGGAGCGAGGTGTCCTGCCCGTGCGGTAATTCCAGCAGGCGAATCGGACTTCCCGAAATTTTTCTAAGTCCCACGGTCGACACCAACTTTTTTAATAAGCGTTTTAAAATTATTTCAATGTTTAATCCATGCGTAAACATGAAGTTTATTAACGTTTTTAACATTAAAAAAAATTACAAAAATTTATTTTCGGAAAAAAAGGAAAAAACCGATTCGGCGGAGCGAGGTGTCCAGCCCGTGCGGTAATTCCAGCAGGCGAATCGGACTTCCCGAAATTTTTCTAAGTCCCACGGTCGACACCAACTTTTTTAATAAGCGTTTTAAAATTATTTCAATGTTTAATCCATGCGTAAACATGATGTTTATTAACGTTTTCAACGTTAAAAAAAATTACAAAAATTTATTTTTCAAAAAAAATGGAAAAAACCGATTCGTCGGAGCGAGGTGTCCTGCCCGTGCGGTAATTCCAGCAGGCGAATCGGACTTCCCGAAATTTTTCTAAGTCCCACGGTCGACACCAACTTTTTTAATAAGCGTTTTAAAATTATTTCAATGTTTAATCCATGCGTAAACATGAAGTTTATTAACGTTTTTAACATTAAAAAAAATTACAAAAATTTATTTTTCGGAAAAAATGGAAAAAACCGATTCGTCGGAGCGAGGTGTCCTGCCCGTGCGGTAATTCCAGCAGGCGAATCGGACTTCCCGAAATTTTTCTAAGTCCCACGGTCGACACCAACTTTTTTAATAAGCGTTTTAAAATTATTTCAATGTTTAATCCATGCGTAAACATGAAGTTTATTAACGTTTTTAACATTAAAAAAAATTACAAAAATTTATTTTTCGGAAAAAAAGGAAAAAACCGATTCGGCGGAGCGAGGTGTCCAGCCCGTGCGGTAATTCCAGCAGGCGAATCGGACTTCCCGAAATTTTTCTAAGTCCCACGGTCGACACCAACTTTTTTAATAAGCGTTTTAAAATTATTTCAATGTTTAATCCATGCGTAAACATGAAGTTTATTAACGTTTTTAACATTAAAAAAAATTACAAAAATTTATTTTTCGGAAAAAATGGAAAAAACCGATTCGTCGGAGCGAGGTGTCCTGCCCGTGCGGTAATTCCAGCAGGCGAATCGGACTTCCCGAAATTTTTCTAAGTCCCACGGTCGACACCAACTTTTTTAATAAGCGTTTTAAAATTATTTCAATGTTTAATCCATGCGTAAACATGAAGTTTATTAACGTTTTTAACATTAAAAAAAATTACAAAAATTTATTTTTCGGAAAAAAAAGGAAAAAACCGATTCGGCGGAGCGAGGTGTCCAGCCCGTGCGGTAATTCCAGCAGGCGAATCGGACTTCCCGAAATTTTTCTAAGTCCCACGGTCGACACCAACTTTTTTAATAAGCGTTTTAAAATTATTTCAATGTTTAATCCATGCGTAAACATGATGTTTATTAACGTTTTCAACGTTAAAAAAAATTACAAAAATTTATTTTTCAAAAAAAAATGGAAAAAACCGATTCGTCGGAGCGAGGTGTCCTGCCCGTGCGGTAATTCCAGCAGGCGAATCGGACTTCCCGAAATTTTTCTAAGTCCCACGGTCGACACCAACTTTTTTAATAAGCGTTTTAAAATTATTTCAATGTTTAATCCATGCGTAAACATGAAGTTTATTAACGTTTTTAACATTAAAAAAAATTACAAAAATTTATTTTTCGGAAAAAATGGAAAAAACCGATTCGTCGGAGCGAGGTGTCCTGCCCGTGCGGTAATTCCAGCAGGCGAATCGGACTTCCCGAAATTTTTCTAAGTCCCACGGTCGACACCAACTTTTTTAATAAGCGTTTTAAATTATTTCAATGTTTAATCCATGCGTAAACATGAAGTTTATTAACGTTTTTAACATTAAAAAAAATTACAAAAATTTATTTTTCGGAAAAAAGGAAAAAACCGATTCGGCGGAGCGAGGTGTCCAGCCCGTGCGGTAATTCCAGCAGGCGAATCGGACTTCCCGAAATTTTTCTAAGTCCCACGGTCGACACCAACTTTTTAATAAGCGTTTTAAAATTATTTCAATGTTTAATCCATGCGTAAACATGATGTTTATTAACGTTTTCAACGTTAAAAAAAATTACAAAAATTTATTTTTCAAAAAAAATGGAAAAAAACCGATTCGTCGGAGCGAGGTGTCCTGCCCGTGCGGTAATTCCAGCAGGCGAATCGGACTTCCCGAAATTTTTCTAAGTCCACGGTCGACACCACTTTTTTAATAAGCGTTTTAAATTATTTCAATGTTTAATCCATGCGTAAACATGAAGTTTATTAACGTTTTTAACATTAAAAAAAATTACAAAAATTTATTTTCGGAAAAAATGGAAAAAACCGATTCGTCGGAGCGAGGTGTCCTGCCCGTGCGGTAATTCCAGCAGGCGAATCGACTTCCCGAAATTTTTCTAAGTCCCACGGTCGACACCAACTTTTTTAATAAGCGTTTTAAAATTATTTCAATGTTTAATCCATGCGTAAACATGAAGTTTATTAACGTTTTTAACATTAAAAAAAAATTACAAAAATTTATTTTCGGAAAAAAAGGAAAAAACCGATTCGGCGGAGCGAGGTGTCCAGCCCGTGCGGTAATTCCAGCAGGCGAATCGGACTTCCCGAAATTTTTCTAAGTCCCACGGTCGACACCAACTTTTTTAATAAGCGTTTTAAAATTATTTCAATGTTTAATCCATGCGTAAACATGATGTTTATTAACGTTTTCAACGTTAAAAAAAATTACAAAAATTTATTTTTCAAAAAAAATGGAAAAAACCGATTCGTCGGAGCGAGGTGTCCTGCCCGTGCGGTAATTCAGCAGGCGAATCGGACTTCCCGAAATTTTTCTAAGTCCCACGGTCGACACCAACTTTTTTAATAAGTGTTTTAAAATTATTTCAATGTTTAATCCATGCGTAAACATGAAGTTTATTAACGTTTTTAACATTAAAAAAAATTACAAAAATTTATTTTTCGGAAAAAATGGAAAAAACCGATTCGTCGGAGCGAGGTGTCCTGCCCGTGCGGTAATTCCAGCAGGCGAATCGGACTTCCCGAAATTTTTCTAAGTCCCACGGTCGACACCAACTTTTTTAATAAGCGTTTTAAAATTATTTCAATGTTTAATCCATGCGTAAACATGATGTTTATTAACGTTTTCAACGTTAAAAAAAATTACAAAAATTTATTTTTCAAGAAAAATGGAAAATACCGATTCGGCGGAGCGAGGTGTCCAGCCCGTGCGGTAATTCCAGCAGGCGAATCGGACTTCCGAAATTTTTCTAAGTCCCACGGTCGACACCAACTTTTTTAATAAGCGTTTTAAATTATTTCAATGTTTAATCCATGCGTAAACATGATGTTTATTAACGTTTTCAACGTTAAAAAAAATTACAAAAATTTATTTTTCAAGAAAAATGGAAAATACCGATTCGGCGGAGCGAGGTGTCCAGCCCGTGCGGTAATTCCAGCAGGCGAATCGGACTTCCCGAAATTTTTCTAAGTCCCACGGTCGACACCAACTTTTTTAATAAGTGTTTTAAAATTATTTCAATGTTTAATCCATGCGTAAACATGACGTTTATTACGTTTTTGACATTAAAAAAAATTACAAAAATTTATTTTTCAAAAAAAATGGAAAAAACCGATTCGTCGGAGCGAGGTGTCCAGCCCGTGCGGTAATTCCAGCAGGCGAATCGGACTTCCCGAAATTTTTCTAAGTCCCACGGTCGACACCAACTTTTTTAATAAGCGTTTTAAATTATTTCAATGTTTAATCCATGCGTAAACATGATGTTTATTAACGTTTTCAACGTTAAAAAAAATTACAAAAATTTATTTTTCAAAAAAATGGAAAAAACCGATTCGTCGGAGCGAGGTGTCCTGCCCGTGCGGTAATTCCAGCAGGCGAATCGGACTTCCCGAAATTTTTCTAAGTCCCACGGTCGACACCAACTTTTTTAATAAGCGTTTTAAATTATTTCAATGTTTAATCCATGCGTAAACATGAAGTTTATTAACGTTTTTAACATTAAAAAAAATTACAAAAATTTATTTTTCGAAAAAATGGAAAAAACCGATTCGTCGGAGCGAGGTGTCCTGCCCGTGCGGTAATTCCAGCAGGCGAATCGGACTTCCGAAATTTTCTAAGTCCCACGGTCGACACCAACTTTTTTAATAAGCGTTTTAAAATTATTTCAATGTTTAATCCATGCGTAAACATGAAGTTTATTAACGTTTTTAACATTAAAAAAAATTACAAAAATTTATTTTTCGGAAAAAAAGGAAAAAACCGATTCGCGGAGCGAGGTGTCCAGCCCGTGCGGGTAATTCCAGCAGGCGAATCGGACTTCCCGAAATTTTTCTAAGTCCCACGGTCGACACCAACTTTTTTAATAAGCGTTTTAAAATTATTTCAATGTTTAATCCATGCGTAAACATGAAGTTTATTAACGTTTTTAACATTAAAAAAATTACAAAAATTTATTTTTCGGAAAAAATGGAAAAAACCGATTCGTCGGAGCGAGGTGTCCTGCCCGTGCGGTAATTCCAGCAGGCGAATCGGACTTCCGAAATTTTTCTAAGTCCCACGGTCGACACCAACTTTTTTAATAAGCGTTTTAAAATTATTTCAATGTTTAATCCATGCGTAAACATGATGTTTATTACGTTTTCAACGTTAAAAAAAATTACAAAAATTTATTTTTCAAAAAAAATGGAAAAAACCGATTCGTCGGAGCGAGTGTCCTGCCCGTGCGGTAATTCCAGCAGGCGAATCGGACTTCCCGAAATTTTTCTAAGTCCCACGGTCGACACCAACTTTTTTAATAAGTGTTTTAAAATTATTTCAATGTTTAATCCATGCGTAAACATGACGTTTATTAACGTTTTTGACATTAAAAAAAATTACAAAAATTTATTTTTCAAAAAAAATGGAAAAAACCGATTCGTCGGAGCGAGGTGTCCAGCCCGTGCGGTAATGCCAGCAGGCGATCCGGGGTACTCGAAATTTTTCTAAGTCCCGACGGTCAAGAGTAAACTTTTTCATCGCATATTTCAAAATTTTTCAATGTTTAATCTACGCATAAAAACGCAGTTTATCGCAGTTTTTAACGTTGAGAAAATTGACAAAAATTTTTTTTTCACTGAAAATGGAAAAAATGTATCGGTCGATGCGGGCTATCCAGGCCGTGCGGTAATTCCAGCAGGCGATCCGGGGTACTCGAAATTTTTCTAAGTCCCGACGGTCAAGAGTAAACTTTTTCATCACATATTTCAAAATTTTTTAATGTTTAATCCACGCATAAAAACGCAGTTTATTAACGTTTTTAACGTTGAGAAAATTGACAAAAATTTTTTTTTCACTGAAAATGGAAAAAATGTATCGGTCGATGCGGGCTATCCAGGCCGTGCGGTAATTCCAGCAGGCGATCCGGGGTACTCGAAATTTTCTAAGTCCCGACGGTCAAGAGTAAACTTTTTCATCACATATTTCAAAATTTTTTTAATGTTTAATCCACGCATAAAAACGCAGTTTATTAACGTTTTTAACGTTGAGAAAATTGACCAAAAATTTTTTTTTCACTGAAAATGGAAAAAATGTATCGGTCGATGCGGGCTATCCAGGCCGTGCGGTAATTCCAGCAGGCGATCCGGGGTACTCGAAATTTTTCTAAGTCCCGACGGTCAAGAGTAAACTTTTTCATCACATATTTCAAAATTTTTTAATGTTTAATCCACGCATAAAAACGCAGTTTATTAACGTTTTTAACGTTGAGAAAATTGACAAAAATTTTTTTTTCACTGAAAATGGAAAAAATGTATCGGTCGATGCGGGCTGTCCAGGCCGTGCGGTAATTCCAGCAGGCGATCCGAGGTACTCGAAATTTTTCTAAGTCCGAACGGTCAAGAGTAAACTTTTTCATCACATATTTCAAAATTTTTTTAATGTTTAATCCACGCATAAAAACGCAGTTTATTAACGTTTTTAACGTTGAGAAAATTGACAAAAATTTTTTTTTCACTGAAAATGGAAAAAATGTATCGGTCGATGCGAGCTGTCCAGGCCGTGCGGTAATTCCAGCCGGCGCGGCGATCCGAGGTACTCGAAATTTTTCTAAGTCCGAACGGTCAAGAGTAAACTTTTTCATCACATATTTCAAAATTTTTTCAATGTTTAATCCACTCATAAAAACGCAGTTTATTAACGTTTTTAACGTTGAGAAAATTGACAAAAATTTTTTTTCACTGAAAATGGAAAAAATGTATCGGTCGATGCGGGCTGTCCAGGCCGTGCGGTAATTCCAGCAGGCGATCCGGGGTACTCGAAATTTTTCTAAGTCCGAACGGTCAAGAATAAACTTTTTTATTACATGTTTTAAAAATTTTTCAATGCTTAATCCGTGCATAAGAGTGCAGTTTATTAACGTTTTAAGGTTGAAAAAATTGACAAAAATTTTTTTTTCTCTGAAAATGAAAAAATGTATCGGTCGAAGCGGGCTGTCCAGGCCGCGCGGTAATGCCAGCAGGTCGAACGGGGCGACCCGAAATTTTTCTAAGTCCCTGCGGTCAAGAATAACTTTTTTATTATGCGTTTTAAAATTTTTTCGGCGCTTAATCCATGGATAAAAAGGCAGCCCGAACACGTTTTTAACGTTGAAAAAATTGACCAAAATTTTTTTTTCACAAAAACTGCGAAAAACAGATCGACCGAATCTACTTTTCTCCGTCTCGCGGTAAGTCCAACCGGCCAAACCGGCTGACTCGAAATTTTTCCAAGTCCCAACGGTCAGGAATAAAATTTTTCAAAATTCGGTTTAAAAATTTTCCAACGCTTAAGTCGTGTACGAATAACGATGAAAAAATGTACAAAAATTTTTTTTATCTCGTTATTTTTCAAAGTTCCAGCGGCGTATTGCTTTTCAACTGAGCGAAAAAAAACGGAGAAACGAACGAAAGAGGAGAAAAATTTTTTCCTCTCTGTCGT
>NW_027475769.1:10000-17500 GCF_051020985.1 Nomia melanderi | reverse complement strand
ATATAAATGATAAATATACCGCGACACGCGCGACTCCGTATCGTCGCGAAAAATCGTTCGCGAACGCGTCTTATGCGCCTCACCAGTGGTCTCTGCTGCGTCGCGTGTCTATATTCTCTTTTTACACTCTTCTCCTTCTTCTATCACATTTTACTCGATCGCGAAAAAGACTCTCGCTAGACGATCTCGCGCTCCGGTTAACTTTAACGCCCGTCCGAGAAGAATTTTCGGGGACTGGACGACCGAAGCGGATCTCGCGCGGTCTCGCGATCGACAGTGAAGAGAAGTGCAGAAGAGGAAAAGAAGACACGACAAACACACACCATGGGGCGACCGACGCGTTCGTTTCAACGCTTTCGCACAAAGTCGGCGGCGGTTATATATTTATATCATTATATTCCGGCGGACGGGACGCGACGTTCGAAAGCCTCGCCAAAGAGGAGCTCCTGCCTCTTCCTCTCTCTTTTCTACGAGAAAAGATAAACGTATTTTACGGGGATACGGAAACGTTACCACGTGGTGTCACACACGATCGTCCGTCTCTTCTCTATAGCAGAAACCGATAAAAATACACCTCCCGAAAGAGAGTATATGGTGATTCTTTTTATATATATATATATTTCGAAATACAACTGAACGTGGCGGAAGCGCACGGTGGTGGTCCAGCGAGGACACGCGACGACGGGGAATAAGAACTATTCGACCCGTTACGAATACGCATGCTCGTCCCGCACGATTTTAACACACACCGTGTTTTTCTCCAGTCGTCAAAGCGTTCGTGCGTCGAATTCGAAAAATAAAAAAAAAAGAAAAACACCTTTTCTCTCTCTCGGGGTAAAAGAGTCGATGTGTATTGTGTATAAAGGTTCTGCGAGAAGTCTCGTTTTGACGTGTGTTCCGCCGATAACGACGATCCTCCGAAACGGGGATACAGAAACGTTACACCTCACAACACGATCTCCGTCTCTTCTCTATAGCAGAAACCGATAAAAATACACCTCCCGAAAGAGAGTATATGGTGATTCTTTTTATATATATATATTTCGAAATTCAACTGAACGTGGCGGAAGCGCACGGTGGTGGTCCAGCGAGGACACGCGACGACGGGGAATAAGAACTATTCGACCCGTTACGAATACGCATGCTCGTCCCGCACGATTTTAACACACACCGTGTTTTTCTCCAGTCGTCAAAGCGTTCGTGCGTCGAATTCGAAAAATAAAAAAAAGAAATACACCTTTTCTCTCTCTCTCGGGGTAAAAAGAGTCGATGTGTATTGTGTATAAAGGTTCTGCTGCGAGAAGTCTCGTTTTGCCGTGTGTTTCGGTAACGACGATCCTCCGAAACGTACATCTCATTCGTAAGAGAGGAAGAAAACAATCTCCCTGGGGCCAGTCGGTAATATACCGACATACGACGTGTCGTGCACATCCGTCTCACGCACGGTATACAAAATATGAATAAAACGTGTGTAGTCTCTCTCTCTCTCGACTTCTTAATATTTTCTTTCACCTCTGACGCATCATTTCAGGTGACGTCGGGAGCGCGGGAAAAAAAATTTTTCTAAACACACGAAACCGTTCATCTCACGAACAGCCGAAAAAGTTGTCGCTCAGATCCATATCGCAGTGGAGCGGTATCCGCGGGCGGTCGTAATTGAACGACGCACGACGCCGCGAACACTCACGCGAGTCCATACAAACGATTCCGATCGTTTTGCAACAACTAGAACGTACACTGTCCGTGAAATTCACAGAATTTTCGCGTGTCCGCGACAAACGCCGACGAGACACCCATCGTTCGCTCGTACGTAGCATCCTTCTCTTAACCCGACTCAGAAACGTTCTTTGCGCCCTTCGGTAAAAAAACGTTCGATCCGAAGAGGTGAACGACGGCGGGGATTTGACAGAGCTACGCAAGCAGTGTATGGTACGTAAACGACCCTCAGCCAGGCGTGGTCCAGGAATTGTATCCGTGGACCGCAATGTGCGTTCGAAATGTCGATGTTCATGTGTCCTGCAGTTCACACGTTGACGCGCAATTAGCTGCGTTCTTCATCGACCCACGAGCCAAGTGATCCACCGTTCAGGGTAATCGTATAAATTTTATATTTCACATATATAATTTTATTCTCATTTGTTCGACCTAATATCTCTCTTCTTTCAAAGAGAAGATAAAAGTTGATACCTGAATCTCCGACCAGCGCGCGAAGGAGATTCAGGCGTCGCCTTGGAGACGACACCGAAGCCTTTCGAGACGAAAAACGTTCAAGTAATATGTATATATTTCTCGACGTTCCGGGCGTATAGTGCATTCAAAAACCCGCGAAAGACGCAGAAGACTCGCACGCGTGGAAACGACGGGGATATATTTTGTATCCTACCCGATACTGAATCCATCGCGTGCAGTCGACCCTCGCGTTCTTCCGATCAGACGCATCTATTGTTGCGCGCATGTTTTCGCGTCGCATCGCGCGAAACGTTGCACGAATCGTACCGATCGATCGATTGAAAGCAAATAATGAAAAAAGACTTCACAGCTGGCTCTTTGCCGGTCATTCGTCCCATGTTATCTCTTGCCGCGAAATTGGCGCGCAAGAGTTGGGTGTCAGACGCGCGGCTTTAAAACGAGCTTCACGGCCGGTCCCTTCGTTACCGCTTTCGTTCTTTCTCTCGGAACGACCATGAACGAACACGACGAGCGACGCTACGGCATACACACGTCCACGGATTCGATTAAAAAAACAGACTTCACAGCTGGCTCTTTGCCGGTCATTCGTCCCATATTATCTCTTGCCGCGAAATTGGCGCGCAAGAGTTGGGTGTCAGACGCACGGCTTTAAAACGAGCTTCACGGCCGGTCCTCTCAATTCCGTGTACGGTACACGCAAGATGCGGGTTCCACTTCCAGACTACCCGGTCCCTTCTCTCTACGAGAATCGATAGTAGAAGAACGGCTCGAAAACGCGTCTCAGAGACTAGGGGAAAAGAAGCGGTATGCGAGCGAAACGAAAACGCATTATGGAAACGTCGCGAAACAATGTTCGACGGTTGCTCGGTTCCAATCGTGCGGCCGTTTCAATTTCTCGTGCGCTTCACCGTCCCTCCGTAACTCTGGCCGATCGCGTATACCGAAGAGCCGACACGCGCAAAAACCACAGGCATTGTATACTGTATATATATATGTTACAGTCACAGCCTTCGCGCGTTTTACTCTCCGACGCGGGGTTTCCACGACGAAAGAGAGACAGTTTCGTGGCGGGTGACTCGGCCGAATCGCTACGACGGGTATTTCTATTATAGAACGAATCATCGCCACCCTTTACCAGTGCCCGACGAAGGAATCACAAGGTCATCTGGAGTTTACAATGCCAGCGACGGTAATTCCAACGAAGACCCGATAAGTCAACTCATCGTTCTATTTCTCCCCGTACAGAAAAGCGAATCGACGCTAACGCACCTCGCGCAAGCACGAACGTTCTCTTCGCGTGGATCATCCCATCGTCGAAAGATGTAAAGACGCATTGGAGATCGTGGTCTCTGGCGGGCTCATTGCACGCCCCACTGCATATCTTTCCTCGAATCGAGAATGATTCGTCCACTAAGGCTGCGAAACTACGCGTCGAGGAAACTAGGGGAAAGAAGCGGGATGCGAGCGAAACGACAATACATTATGGAAACGTCGCGAAACAATGTTCGGCGGTTGCTCGTTTCCTCCTGCGGACGTTTCATTGCTCGGGCGCTTCACGTCCCTCCGTAACCTTCGCGCGATCGCGTGCCCCGGAGAGCCGGCAACCGGTGAACCACAGGCGTATAAACTATAGTCTTCTATAGCAAGCCTTCGGCGGTTACTCTCCGACGCGGGGATTCCACGACGAGAGAGAATTTCGTGGCGGGTGACATCGGTCGAAACGCTACGACGGGTATTTCTATTATAGAACGAATCATCGCCACCCTTTACCAGTGCCCGACGAAGGAATCACAAGGTCATCTGGAGTTTACAATGCCAGCGACGGTAATTCCAACGAAGACCCGATAAGTCAACTCATCGTTCTATTTCTCCCCGTACAGACAAGCGAATCAACGCTATCGCACCTCACGCATGCACGAACGTTCTCTTCGCGTGAATCGTCCCATCGTCGAAAGATATAGCCGCTTGGAGATCGTGGCCCATCAAGTTCTTCCGTAACTCCTGCGCGATCGCGTACCCCGGAGAGCAGGCAACCGGTGAACCACAGGCGTATAAACTATAGTCTTCTATAGCAAGCCTTCGCGTTTACTCTACGACGCGGGGATTCCACGACGAGAGAGATTTTCGTGGCGGGTGACACGGCCGAATCGCTACGACGGGTATTTCTATTATAGAACGAATCATCGCCACCCTTTACCAGTGCCCGACGAAGGAATCACAAGGTCATCTGGAGTTTACAATGCCAGCGACGGTAATTCCAACGAAGACCCGATAAGTCAACTCATCGTTCTATTTCTCCCCGTACAGAAAAGCGAATCGGCGCTATCGCACCTCACGCAAGCAGGAATGATCTCTTCGCGTGGATCGTCCCATCGTCGAAAGATGTAAGACGTACAGAAATCGTGGTCCATCACGATTATTCGTAACTCTCCGAGTCGCGTATCTGAGAGTAGGACAAACGGAGAACCACAGGCATAAATAATACTATATGTTTCTTATATAGTTAGCCTTCGCGTTTTACTCTCCGACATGGGGATTCCACGACGAGAGAGAGTTTCGTGGCGGGTGTCTCGGCCGAATCGCTACGACGGGTATTTCTATTATAGAACGAATCATCGCCACCCTTTACCAGTGCCCGACGAAGGAATCACAAGGTCATCTGGAGTTTACAATGCCAGCGACGGTAATTCCAACGAAGACCCGATAAGTCAACTCATCGTTCTATTTCTCCCCGTACAGAAAAGCGAATCGACGCTATCGCACCTCGCGCGAGCACGTAACTACTCTTCGCGTGGATCGTCCCATCGTCGAAAGATGTAAGACGCACGGAAATCGTGGCCCATCAACGTTTTTTTGTAACTCTGCCGATCGCGTATCACAGAGCCGAGACGCACATACCACAGGCGTATAATACCGTTTTCTTTCGTATGGTAAGCCTTCGCGTTTACTCTTCGGCGCGGGGTTTCCACGTCGAGAGAGACATTCGTGGCGGGTGACATCGGTCGAAACGCTACGACGGGTATTACTATTATAGAACGAATCATCGCCACCCTTTACCAGTGCCCGACGAAGGAATCACAAGGTCATCTGGAGTTTACAATGCCAGCGACGGTAATTCCAACGAAGACCCGATAAGTCAACTCAACGTTCTATTTCTCCCCGTACAGAAAAGCGAATCGACGCTGTTGCACCTCACGCAAGCACGAACGTTCTCTTCGCGTGGATCGTCCCATCGTCGAAAGATGTAAGACGCACGGAAATCGTGGCACATCACGTGTTTTCGGAACTCTGTCGACCGCGTATCTCAGAGACGACGCGCGCGAACCACTGGCATATACTATTATATATCGCGTTTTACCCTCCGACGCGGGGATTCCACGACGAGAGAGAGTTTCGTGAGCGGGTTGACTCGGAAGAAACGCTACGACGGGTATTTCTATTATAGAACGCATCATCGCCACCCTTTACCAGTGCCCGACGAAGGAATCACAAGGTCATCTGGAGTTTACAATGCCAGCGACGGTAATTCCAACGAAGACCCGATAAGTCAACTCAACGTTCTATTTCTCCCCGTACAGAAAAGCGAATCGACGCAATCGCACCATACGCGTGCACGTAAACAACTCTTCGCGTGGATCGTCCCATCGTCGAGAGACGTAAGTTTTCATAGTATGAATTCGCGTTTTACTCTCCGACGCGGGGATTCCACGACGAGAGAGAGTTTCGTGAGCGGGTTGACTCGGAAGAAACGCTACGACGGGTATTTCTATTATAGAACGCATCATCGCCACCCTTTACCAGTGCCCGACGAAGGAATCACAAGGTCATCTGGAGTTTACAATGCCAGCGACGGTAATTCCAACGAAGACCCGATAAGTCAACTCAACGTTCTATTTCTCCCCGTACAGAAAAGCGAATCGACGCAATCGCACCATACGCGTGCACGTAAACAACTCTTCGCGTGGATCGTCCCATCGTCGAGAGACGTAAGTTTTCATAGTATGAATTCGCGTTTTACTCTCCGACGCGGGGATTCCACGACGAGAGAGAGTTTCGTGAGCGGGTTGACTCGGAAGAAACGCTACGACGGGTATTTCTATTATAGAACGCATCATCGCCACCCTTTACCAGTGCCCGACGAAGGAATCACAAGGTCATCTGGAGTTTACAATGCCAGCGACGGTAATTCCAACGAAGACCCGATAAGTCAACTCAACGTTCTATTACTCCCCGTACAGAAAAGCGAATCGACGCAATCGCACCATACGCGTGCACGTAACAACTCTTCGCGTGGATCGTCCCATCGTCGAGAGACGTAAGTTTCATAGTAAGCCTTCGGCGTTTTACTCTCCGACGCGGGGATTCCACGACGAGAGAGAGAGTTTCGTGAGCGGGTTGACTCGGAAGAAACGCTACGACGGGTATTTCTATTATAGAACGCATCATCGCCACCCTTTACCAGTGCCCGACGAAGGAATCACAAGGTCATCTGGAGTTTACAATGCCAGCGACGGTAATTCCAACGAAGACCCGATAAGTCAACTCAACGTTCTATTTCTCCCCGTACAGAAAAGCGAATCGACGCAATCGCACCATACGCGTACACGTAAACAACTCTTCGCGTGGATCGTCCCATCGTCGAGAGACGTAAGTTTTCATAGTATGAATTCGCGTTTTACTCTCCGACGCGGGGATTCCACGACGAGAGAGAGTTTCGTGAGCGGGTTGACTCGGAAGAAACGCTACGACGGGTATTTCTATTATAGAACGCATCATCGCCACCCTTTACCAGTGCCCGACGAAGGAATCACAAGGTCATCTGGAGTTTACAATGCCAGCGACGGTAATTCCAACGAAGACCCGATAAGTCAACTCAACGTTCTATTTCTCCCCGTACAGAAAAGCGAATCGACGCAATCGCACCATACGCGTGCACGTAAACAACTCTTCGCGTGGATCGTCCCATCGTCGAGAGACGTAAGTTTTCATAGTATGAATTCGCGTTTTACTCTCCGACGCGGGGATTCCACGACGAGAGAGAGTTTCGTGAGCGGGTTGACTCGGAAGAAACGCTACGACGGGTATTTCTATTATAGAACGCATCATCGCCACCCTTTACCAGTGCCCGACGAAGGAATCACAAGGTCATCTGGAGTTTACAATGCCAGCGACGGTAATTCCAACGAAGACCCGATAAGTCAACTCAACGTTCTATTACTCCCCGTACAGAAAAGCGAATCGACGCAATCGCACCATACGCGTGCACGTAACAACTCTTCGCGTGGATCGTCCCATCGTCGAGAGACGTAA
>NW_027475769.1:0-5000 GCF_051020985.1 Nomia melanderi | reverse complement strand
AACCGATTCGTCGGAGCGAGGTGTCCTGCCCGTGCGGTAATTCCAGCAGGCGAATCGGACTTCCCGAAATTTTTCTAAGTCCCACGGTCGACACCAACTTTTTTAATAAGCGTTTTAAAATTATTTCAATGTTTAATCCATGCGTAAACATGAAGTTTATTAACGTTTTTAACATTAAAAAAAATTACAAAAATTTATTTTTCGGAAAAAAAGGAAAAAACCGATTCGGCGGAGCGAGGTGTCCAGCCCGTGCGGTAATTCCAGCAGGCGAATCGGACTTCCCGAAATTTTTCTAAGTCCCACGGTCGACACCAACTTTTTTAATAAGCGTTTTAAAATTATTTCAATGTTTAATCCATGCGTAAACATGATGTTTATTAACGTTTTCAACGTTAAAAAAAATTACAAAAATTTATTTTTCAAAAAAAATGGAAAAAACCGATTCGTCGGAGCGAGGTGTCCTGCCCGTGCGGTAATTCCAGCAGGCGAATCGGACTTCCCGAAATTTTTCTAAGTCCCACGGTCGACACCAACTTTTTTAATAAGCGTTTTAAAATTATTTCAATGTTTAATCCATGCGTAAACATGAAGTTTATTAACGTTTTTAACATTAAAAAAAATTACAAAAATTTATTTTTCGGAAAAAATGGAAAAAACCGATTCGTCGGAGCGAGGTGTCCTGCCCGTGCGGTAATTCCAGCAGGCGAATCGGACTTCCCGAAATTTTTCTAAGTCCCACGGTCGACACCAACTTTTTTAATAAGCGTTTTAAAATTATTTCAATGTTTAATCCATGCGTAAACATGAAGTTTATTAACGTTTTTAACATTAAAAAAAATTACAAAAATTTATTTTTCGGAAAAAAAGGAAAAAACCGATTCGGCGGAGCGAGGTGTCCAGCCCGTGCGGTAATTCCAGCAGGCGAATCGGACTTCCCGAAATTTTTCTAAGTCCCACGGTCGACACCAACTTTTTTAATAAGCGTTTTAAAATTATTTCAATGTTTAATCCATGCGTAAACATGAAGTTTATTAACGTTTTTAACATTAAAAAAAATTACAAAAATTTATTTTTCGGAAAAAATGGAAAAAACCGATTCGTCGGAGCGAGGTGTCCTGCCCGTGCGGTAATTCCAGCAGGCGAATCGGACTTCCCGAAATTTTTCTAAGTCCCACGGTCGACACCAACTTTTTTAATAAGCGTTTTAAAATTATTTCAATGTTTAATCCATGCGTAAACATGAAGTTTATTAACGTTTTTAACATTAAAAAAAATTACAAAAATTTATTTTTCGGAAAAAAAGGAAAAAACCGATTCGGCGGAGCGAGGTGTCCAGCCCGTGCGGTAATTCCAGCAGGCGAATCGGACTTCCCGAAATTTTTCTAAGTCCCACGGTCGACACCAACTTTTTTAATAAGCGTTTTAAAATTATTTCAATGTTTAATCCATGCGTAAACATGATGTTTATTAACGTTTTCAACGTTAAAAAAAATTACAAAAATTTATTTTTCAAAAAAAATGGAAAAAACCGATTCGTCGGAGCGAGGTGTCCTGCCCGTGCGGTAATTCCAGCAGGCGAATCGGACTTCCCGAAATTTTTCTAAGTCCCACGGTCGACACCAACTTTTTTAATAAGCGTTTTAAAATTATTTCAATGTTTAATCCATGCGTAAACATGAAGTTTATTAACGTTTTTAACATTAAAAAAAATTACAAAAATTTATTTTTCGGAAAAAATGGAAAAAACCGATTCGTCGGAGCGAGGTGTCCTGCCCGTGCGGTAATTCCAGCAGGCGAATCGGACTTCCCGAAATTTTTCTAAGTCCCACGGTCGACACCAACTTTTTTAATAAGCGTTTTAAAATTATTTCAATGTTTAATCCATGCGTAAACATGAAGTTTATTAACGTTTTTAACATTAAAAAAAATTACAAAAATTTATTTTTCGGAAAAAAAGGAAAAAACCGATTCGGCGGAGCGAGGTGTCCAGCCCGTGCGGTAATTCCAGCAGGCGAATCGGACTTCCCGAAATTTTTCTAAGTCCCACGGTCGACACCAACTTTTTTAATAAGCGTTTTAAAATTATTTCAATGTTTAATCCATGCGTAAACATGATGTTTATTAACGTTTTCAACGTTAAAAAAAATTACAAAAATTTATTTTTCAAAAAAAATGGAAAAAACCGATTCGTCGGAGCGAGGTGTCCTGCCCGTGCGGTAATTCCAGCAGGCGAATCGGACTTCCCGAAATTTTTCTAAGTCCCACGGTCGACACCAACTTTTTTAATAAGCGTTTTAAAATTATTTCAATGTTTAATCCATGCGTAAACATGAAGTTTATTAACGTTTTTAACATTAAAAAAAATTACAAAAATTTATTTTTCGGAAAAAATGGAAAAAACCGATTCGTCGGAGCGAGGTGTCCTGCCCGTGCGGTAATTCCAGCAGGCGAATCGGACTTCCCGAAATTTTTCTAAGTCCCACGGTCGACACCAACTTTTTTAATAAGCGTTTTAAAATTATTTCAATGTTTAATCCATGCGTAAACATGAAGTTTATTAACGTTTTTAACATTAAAAAAAATTACAAAAATTTATTTTTCGGAAAAAAAGGAAAAAACCGATTCGGCGGAGCGAGGTGTCCAGCCCGTGCGGTAATTCCAGCAGGCGAATCGGACTTCCCGAAATTTTTCTAAGTCCCACGGTCGACACCAACTTTTTTAATAAGCGTTTTAAAATTATTTCAATGTTTAATCCATGCGTAAACATGATGTTTATTAACGTTTTCAACGTTAAAAAAAATTACAAAAATTTATTTTTCAAAAAAAATGGAAAAAACCGATTCGTCGGAGCGAGGTGTCCTGCCCGTGCGGTAATTCCAGCAGGCGAATCGGACTTCCCGAAATTTTTCTAAGTCCCACGGTCGACACCAACTTTTTTAATAAGTGTTTTAAAATTATTTCAATGTTTAATCCATGCGTAAACATGAAGTTTATTAACGTTTTTAACATTAAAAAAAATTACAAAAATTTATTTTTCGGAAAAAATGGAAAAAACCGATTCGTCGGAGCGAGGTGTCCTGCCCGTGCGGTAATTCCAGCAGGCGAATCGGACTTCCCGAAATTTTTCTAAGTCCCACGGTCGACACCAACTTTTTTAATAAGCGTTTTAAAATTATTTCAATGTTTAATCCATGCGTAAACATGATGTTTATTAACGTTTTCAACGTTAAAAAAAATTACAAAAATTTATTTTTCAAGAAAAATGGAAAATACCGATTCGGCGGAGCGAGGTGTCCAGCCCGTGCGGTAATTCCAGCAGGCGAATCGGACTTCCCGAAATTTTTCTAAGTCCCACGGTCGACACCAACTTTTTTAATAAGCGTTTTAAAATTATTTCAATGTTTAATCCATGCGTAAACATGATGTTTATTAACGTTTTCAACGTTAAAAAAAATTACAAAAATTTATTTTTCAAGAAAAATGGAAAATACCGATTCGGCGGAGCGAGGTGTCCAGCCCGTGCGGTAATTCCAGCAGGCGAATCGGACTTCCCGAAATTTTTCTAAGTCCCACGGTCGACACCAACTTTTTTAATAAGTGTTTTAAAATTATTTCAATGTTTAATCCATGCGTAAACATGACGTTTATTAACGTTTTTGACATTAAAAAAAATTACAAAAATTTATTTTTCAAAAAAAATGGAAAAAACCGATTCGTCGGAGCGAGGTGTCCAGCCCGTGCGGTAATTCCAGCAGGCGAATCGGACTTCCCGAAATTTTTCTAAGTCCCACGGTCGACACCAACTTTTTTAATAAGCGTTTTAAAATTATTTCAATGTTTAATCCATGCGTAAACATGATGTTTATTAACGTTTTCAACGTTAAAAAAAATTACAAAAATTTATTTTTCAAAAAAAATGGAAAAAACCGATTCGTCGGAGCGAGGTGTCCTGCCCGTGCGGTAATTCCAGCAGGCGAATCGGACTTCCCGAAATTTTTCTAAGTCCCACGGTCGACACCAACTTTTTTAATAAGCGTTTTAAAATTATTTCAATGTTTAATCCATGCGTAAACATGAAGTTTATTAACGTTTTTAACATTAAAAAAAATTACAAAAATTTATTTTTCGGAAAAAATGGAAAAAACCGATTCGTCGGAGCGAGGTGTCCTGCCCGTGCGGTAATTCCAGCAGGCGAATCGGACTTCCCGAAATTTTTCTAAGTCCCACGGTCGACACCAACTTTTTTAATAAGCGTTTTAAAATTATTTCAATGTTTAATCCATGCGTAAACATGAAGTTTATTAACGTTTTTAACATTAAAAAAAATTACAAAAATTTATTTTTCGGAAAAAAAGGAAAAAACCGATTCGGCGGAGCGAGGTGTCCAGCCCGTGCGGTAATTCCAGCAGGCGAATCGGACTTCCCGAAATTTTTCTAAGTCCCACGGTCGACACCAACTTTTTTAATAAGCGTTTTAAAATTATTTCAATGTTTAATCCATGCGTAAACATGAAGTTTATTAACGTTTTTAACATTAAAAAAAATTACAAAAATTTATTTTTCGGAAAAAATGGAAAAAACCGATTCGTCGGAGCGAGGTGTCCTGCCCGTGCGGTAATTCCAGCAGGCGAATCGGACTTCCCGAAATTTTTCTAAGTCCCACGGTCGACACCAACTTTTTTAATAAGCGTTTTAAAATTATTTCAATGTTTAATCCATGCGTAAACATGATGTTTATTAACGTTTTCAACGTTAAAAAAAATTACAAAAATTTATTTTTCAAAAAAAATGGAAAAAACCGATTCGTCGGAGCGAGGTGTCCTGCCCGTGCGGTAATTCCAGCAGGCGAATCGGACTTCCCGAAATTTTTCTAAGTCCCACGGTCGACACCAACTTTTTTAATAAGTGTTTTAAAATTATTTCAATGTTTAATCCATGCGTAAACATGACGTTTATTAACGTTTTTGACATTAAAAAAAATTACAAAAATTTATTTTTCA
>NW_027475768.1:0-32276 GCF_051020985.1 Nomia melanderi | reverse complement strand
TTATATAGGTTTATATAGCTTTGTTGGTTTTATATAGTTTTATATGGTTTTATATAGTTTTATAGAGTTTTATATAGTTTAATACAGTTTTGATAGTTTTATATAGTTTTATTAGTTTTATATAGTTTTATATAGTTTTATAGAGTTTTATATAGTTTTATATAGTTTTGCTAGTTTTATATAGTTATATATAGTTTTATATAGTACTACATAGTTTTATATAGTTTTATTTGTTTTATATGGAATTATATAGTTTTATACAGTTTTATATAGTTTTGTTGGTTTTGTATAGTTTTATAGAGTTTTATATAGTCTTATGTATTTTTATTTGTTTTGTTTGTTTTATGTTGTTTTACATAGTTTTACATAGTTTTACATAGTTCTATATAGATTTAAATAGTTTTACATAGTTATACATAGTTTTATATAGTTTTACATAGCTTTATAAAGATTTATTTAGTTTTATACAGTTTTATATAGTTTTATATAGTTTTATATAGTTTTACATAGTTTTATATAGTTGTATATAGTTTCATATAGTTTTATATAGTTTTATATAGCTTTATATAGGTTTATATAGCTTTATATAGTTTTATATAGCTTCATATAATTTTATATAGTTTTAGTAGGTTTATATAGTTTTATATAGTCTTATATAGTTCCGTATAGTTTTATATAGTTTTATTAGTATTACATAGTTTTATATAGATTTGTATAGTTTAATATATTTTCACATAGTTTTATATAGTTTAATATTGTTTAACATAGTTTTATATAGATTTATGTAGTTTTATATAGTTTTATATAGTTTTATATAGTTTTGTTAGTTTTGTATAGTTTTATATAGTTTTATATAGTTCTATGCAGTTTTATATAGGTTTGTATAGTTTTGTTAGTTTTATATATTTTTATATAGTATTATATGGTTTTATATAGTTTTATAGAGTTTTATATAGGTTTATATAGTTTTATATGGTATTATATAGTTTTATATAGTATTATATAGTTTTATATAGTTCTATTTATTTTCACACAGTTTTATAATATTTTATATAGTTTTATACAGTTTTATAATGTTTTATATAGTTTTATGTTGTTTTATATAGTTTTATATAGTTTCATATAGATTTATATAGTTTTATATAGGTTTATACAGTTTTATATAGTTTTATTAGTATTATATCGTTTTATATAGTTTTATATAGTCTTATATAGTTTTGTTAGTTTTATATAGTTTTATATACTTTTATAGAGTTTTATATGGTATTATATAGTTTTATATAGTTTTCTTAGTTTTATATATTTTTATATAGTTTTAAGTAGTTTTATATAGTTTTATACAGTTTTATACAGTTTTAAATAGTTTTATATCGTTCTATAGAGTTTTATATAGGTTTATGTAGTTTTGCTAGTTTTATATAGTTTTTTATAGTTTTATATAGTTTTATATAGTTTTATATTGTTTTATATAGTTTTAAATAGTTTTGTTAGTTTTATATAGTTTTATATTGTTTTATATAGTTTTATATAGTTTTATATAGTGTTGTTACTTTTATATAGTTTTGTTAGTTTTATATAGTTTTATATAGTTTTATATAGTTTTATTAGTTTTACGCAGTTTTATATAGTTTCATATAGTTTTATATTGTTTTATATAGTTTTATATAGTTTTATGTAGTTTTATATAGTGTTATATAGTTTTATAGAGTTTTATATAGTTTTATATAGTTTTATATAGTTTTGTTACTTTTATATAGTTTTGTTAGTTATATATAGTCTTATATAGTATTATATAGTTTTTTCTAGTTTTACATAATTTTATTAGTTATTTATAGTAATATATAGTTTTACATTCTTTTATATACTTTTCTATCGCTTTTTATATTTTTGTATATTTTTATATAGTATTATATGGTTTTATATAGTTTTATATAGTTTCATAGAGTCTTATAAAGTTTTATAGAGTTTTATATAGTTTTATATAGTTTTATATAGTTTTATATAGTTTTGTTAGTTTTATATTGATTGATATAATTTTATATAGTATTATATAGTTGTTTCTAGTTTTACATAATTTTATTAGTTATTTATTGTTTTATATAGCTTTCTATCGCTTTATATAGTTTTATATACTTTTATATGGTATTATATAGTTTTATATAGTATTACATAGTTTTATATAGTTTTATATATTTTTACACAGTTTTATACAGTTTTATATAGTTTTATACAGTTTTATAATGTTTTTTATAGTTTTATATTGTTTTATATAGTTTTATATAGTTTTATATAGTTTTATATAGGTTTATACAGTTTTATATGGTTTTATTTAGTTTTATTAGTTTTATTAGTTTTATTATAGCTTTATATAGTTTTATATAGTTTTATTAGTTTTATATGGTTTTATATAGTTTTATATAGTTTTATTAGTTTTATATAGTTTTATATAGTTTTATATAGTTTTATATAATTTTATATAGTTTTATACAGTTTTATACAGTTTTATATAGTTTTATATTGTTCTATAGAGTTTTATATAGGTTTATGTAGTTTTGTTAGTTTTATATAGTTTTTTATAGTTTTATATAGTTTTATATAGTTTTATATAGTTTTATAGAGTTTTATATAGTTTTATATAGTTTTAAATAGTTTTGTTACTTTTATATAGTTTTGTTAGTTTTATATAGTTTTATTTAGTGTTATATAGTTTTATAGAGTTTCCTATAATTTGGTATAGTTTTATATAGTTTTATATAGTTCTATAGAGTTTTATATAGTTTTATATAGTTTTATAGAGTTTTATATAGTTTTATATAGTTTTATATGGTATTATGTAGTTTTATATAGTATTATATAGTTTTATATAGTTTTATTTATTTTTACACAGTTTTATACAATTTTATATAGTTTTATACAGTTTTATAATGTTTTATATAGTTTTATGTTGTTTTATATAGTTTTATATAGTTTTATATAGTTTTATATAGGTTTATACAGTTTTATATAGTTTTATTAGTATTATATCATTTTATATAGTTTTACATAGTTTTCTTAGTTTTATATATTTTTATATAGTTTTAAGTAGTTTTAAATAGTTTTACAGAGTTTTATATAGTTTTATATAGTTTTATATAGTTTTATAGAGTCTTATAAAGTTTTATATAGTTTTATATAGTTTTGTTAGTTCCATATATTTTTATATAGCTTTGTATAGTTTTATATAGTTCTATAGAGTTTTATATAGGTTTATATAGCTTTGTTAGTTTTATATAGTTTTATATAGTTTTATATAGTTTTATATGGTTTTATATAGTTTTATAGAGCTTTATATAGTTTAATACAGTTTTGTTAGTTTTATATAGTTTTATTCGTTTTATATAGTTTTATATAGTTTTATAGAGTTTTATATAGTTTTATATAGTTTTGCTAGTTTTATATAGTTATATATAGTTTTATATAGTACTACATAGTTTTATATAGTTTTATTTGTTTTATATGGAATTATATAGTTTTATATAGTTTTATATAGTTTTATATAGTTTTATATTGTTTTGTATAGTTTTATATATTTTTTTATAGATTTATACAGTTTTATATGGTTTTATTTAGTTTTACTAGTTTTATTAGTTTTATTATAGCTTTATATAGCTTTATATAATTTTGTTAGTTTTACATAGTTTTATATAGTGTTATATACTTTTATAGAGTTTCCTATAGTTTTGTATAGTTTTAGATAGTTTTATATGGTTTTATATAGTTTTATATAGTTTTGTTAGTTTTATAAAGTTTTATATAGTTTTATATGGTTTTATTAGCTTTATATAGTTTTATATAGTTTTATATAGTTTTATATAATTTTATATAGTTTTATACAGTTTTATACAGTTTTATATAGTTTTATATTGTTCTATTGAGTTTTATATAGGTTTATGTAGTTTGGTTAGTTTTATATAGTTTTTGTTAGTTTTATATAGTTATATATAGTGTTATATAGTTTTATAGAGATTCCTATAGTTTGGTATAGTTTTATATAGTTTTATATAGTTATATATAGTTTTATATAGTATTATATAGTTTTATATAGTTTTATTAGTTTTATCAGTTTTATGTTGTTTTATATAGTTTTAAATAGTTTTATATAGTTTTGTATAGTTTTATATAGTTTTATATAGTTTTGTTAGTTTTGTATAGTTTTATATAATTTTAATAGTTTTATATAGTTTTATATAGTTTTATATAGCTTTATATAGTTTTATTTAGCTTTATATAGTTTTATACAGTTTTATACAGTTTTTTATAGTTTTATACAGTTTTACAATGTTTTATATAGTTTTATATTGTTTTATATAGTTTTATATAGTTTTATATAGATTTATACAGTTTTATATGGTTTTATTTAGTTTTACTAGTTTTATTAGTTTTATTATAGCTTTATATAGTTTTATATAGTTTTATTAGTTTTACATAGTTTTTTATAGTTTTATATAGTTTTATTAGTTTTATCAGTTTTATGTTGTTTTATATAGTTTTATATAGTTTTATATAGTTTTTTATAGTTTTAAATAGTTTTATATAGTTTTATATCGTTTTGTATAGTTCTATAGAGTTTTATATAGGTTTATATAGTTTTGTTAGTTTTATATAGTTTTATATAGTTTTATATGGTTTTATATAGTTTTATATAATTTTATATAGTTTTATACAGTTTTATACAGTTTTATATAGTTTTATATTGTTCTATAGAGTTTTATATAGGTTTATGTAGTTTTGTTAGTTTTATATAGTTTTTTATAGTTTTATATAGTTTTATATAGTTTTATATAGTTTTATATAGTTTTATAGAGTTTTATATAGTTTTATATAGTTTTATATAGTTTTGTTACTTTTATATAGTTTTGTTAGTTTTATATAGTTTTATATAGTGTTATATAGTTTTATAGAGTTTCCTATAGTTTGGTATAGTTTTATATAGTTTTATATAGTTCTATAGAGTTTTATATAGTTTTATAGAGTTTTATATAGTTTTATATAGTTTTATATAGTTTGATATAGTTTTATATAGTTTTGTTAGTTTTATATAGTTATATATAGTGTTATATAGTTTTATAGGGTTTCCTATAGTTTGGTATAGTTTTATATAGTTTTATATAGTTATATATAGTTATATATAGTTTTATATAGTATTATATAGTTTTATATAGTTTTATTAGTTTTATCAGTTTTATGTTGTTTTATATAGTTTTAAATAGTTTTATATAGTTTTGTATAGTTTTATATAGTTTTATATAGTTTTACATAGTTTTATTTAGTTTTGTTAGTTTTATATAGTTTTATATAGTTTTGATAGTTTTGTATAGTTCTATAGAGTTTTATATAGGTTTATATAGTTTTGTTAGTTTTATATAGTTTTATATAGTTTTATATAGTTTTATATAGATTTATATAGTTTTGTTGGTTTTATTTAGTTTTACTAGTTTTAATAGTTTTATTATAGCTTTATATAGTTTTAATAGTTTTATTATAGCTTTATATAGTTTTATATAGTTTTGTTAGTTTTATAAAGTTTTATATAGTTTTATATAGTTTTATTAGTTTTATATAGTATTACATAGTTTTATATAGTTTTATATATTTTTACACAGTTTTATACAGGTTTATATAGTTTTATACAGTTTTATAATGTTTTATATAGTTTTATATTGTTTTTTATAGTTTTATATAGTTTTATATGATTTTATATAGTTTTATACAGTTTTGTTAGTTTTATATAGTTTTATTAGTTTTATAGAGTTTTATATAGTATTATATAGTTTTGTTAGTTTTATATAGTTATATATAGTTTTATATACTACTATATAGTTTTATATAGTTTTATTAGTTTTATATGGTTCTATATAGTTTTATATAGTCTTATATAGTTTTGTTGGTTTTATATAGTTTTATATAGTTTTATAGAGTTTTATATAGTTTTATATAGTTTTATAGAGTTTCATATAGTTTTATATAGTTTTGTTAGTTTTATATAGTTTTATATGGTTTTATATAGTTTTATACAGCTTTGTTAGTTTTATATAGTTTTATTAGTTTTATAGAGTTTTATATAGTATTATATAGTTTTTTTTGGTTTTATATAGTTTTATATAGTTTTATAGAGTTTTATATAGTTTTATATAGTTTTATAGAGTTTCATATAGTTTTATACAGTTTTGTTGGTTTTATATAATTTTATATAGTTTTATAGAGTTTTATATAGTTTTATATAGTTTTATATAGTTTTGTTAGGTTTATATAGTTTTATATAGTTTTATATAGTTTTATAGAGTTTTATATAGTTTTATATAGTTTTATATGGTATTATATAGTTTTATATAGTATTATATAGTTTTATATAGTTTTATTTATTTTTACACAGTTTTATACAATTTTATATAGTTTTATACAGTTTTATAATGTTTTATATAGTTTTATATTGTTTTATATAGTTTTATATAGTTTTATATAGTTTTATATAGGTTTATACAGTTTTATATAGTTTTATTAGTATTATATCATTTTATATAGTTTTACATAGTTTTCTTAGTTTTATATATTTTTATATAGTTTTAAGTAGTTTTAAATAGTTTTACAGAGTTTTATATAGTTTTATATAGTTTTATATAGTTTTATAGAGTCTTATAAAGTTTTATATAGTTTTATATAGTTTTGTTAGTTCCATATATTTTTATATAGCTTTGTATAGTTTTATATAGTTCTATAGAGTTTTATATAGGTTTATATAGCTTTGTTAGTTTTATATAGTTTTATATAGTTTTATATAGTTTTATATAGTTTTATATAGTTTTATATAGTTTTATAGAATTTTATATAGTTTTATATAGTTTTATATAGTTTTGTTACTTTTATATAGTTTTGTTAGTTTTATATAGTTTTATATAGTGTTATATAGTTTTATAGAGTTTCCTATAGTTTGGTATAGTTTTATATAGTTTTATATAGTTCTATAGAGTTTTATATAGTTTTATAGAGTTTTATATAGTTTTATATAGTTTTATATAGTTTGATATAGTTTTATATAGTTTTGTTAGTTTTATATAGTTATATATAGTGTTATATAGTTTTATAGGGTTTCCTATAGTTTGGTATAGTTTTATATAGTTTTATATAGTTATATATAGTTATATATAGTTTTATATAGTATTATATAGTTTTATATAGTTTTATTAGTTTTATCAGTTTTATGTTGTTTTATATAGTTTTAAATAGTTTTATATAGTTTTGTATAGTTTTATATAGTTTTATATAGTTTTACATAGTTTTATTTAGTTTTGTTAGTTTTATATAGTTTTATATAGTTTTGATAGTTTTGTATAGTTCTATAGTGTTTTATATAGGTTTATATAGTTTTGTTAGTTTTATATAGTTTTATATAGTTTTATATAGTTTTATATAGATTTATATAGTTTTGTTGGTTTTATTTAGTTTTACTAGTTTTAATAGTTTTATTATAGCTTTATATAGTTTTATATAGTTTTGTTAGTTTTATAAAGTTTTATATAGTTTTATATAGTTTTATTAGTTTTATATAGTATTACATAGTTTTATATAGTTTTATATATTTTTACACAGTTTTATACAGTTTTATATAGTTTTATACAGTTTTATAATGTTTTATATAGTTTTATATTGTTTTTTATAGTTTTATATAGTTTTATATGGTTTTATATAGTTTTATACAGTTTTGTTAGTTTTATATAGTTTTATTAGTTTTATAGAGTTTTATATAGTATTATATAGTTTTGTTAGTTTTATATAGTTATATATAGTTTTATATACTACTATATAGTTTTATATAGTTTTATTAGTTTTATATGGTTTTATATAGTTTTATATAGTCTTATATAGTTTTGTTGGTTTTATATAGTTTTATATAGTTTTATAGAGTTTTATATAGTTTTATATAGTTTTATAGAGTTTCATATAGTTTTATATAGCTTTGTTAGTTTTATATAGTTCTATATAGTTTTATATAGTTTTATATAGTTTTATATAGTTTTTTATAGTTTTATATAGTTTTATACAGTTTTATAATGTTTTATATAGTTTTACAGAGTTTTATATAGTTTTATATAGTTTTATATAGTTTTATATAGTTTTATATAGTTTTATAGATTCTTATAAAGTTTTATATAGTTTTATATAGTTTTGTTAGTTCCATATATTTTTATATAGCTTTGTATAGTTTTATATAGTTCTATAGAGTTTTATATAGGTTTATATAGTTTTGTTAGTTTTATATAGTTTTATATAGTTTTATATGGTTTTATATAGTTTTATACAGCTTTGTTAGTTTTATATAGTTTTATTAGCTTTATAGAGTTTTATATAGTATTATATAGTTTTGTTTGTTTTATATAGTTTTATATAGTTTTATAGAGTTTTATATAGTTTTATATAGTTTTATAGAGTTTCATATAGTTTTATACAGTTTTGTTGGTTTTATATAATTTTATATAGTTTTATAGAGTTTTATATAGTTTTATATAGTTTTATATAGTTTTGTTAGGTTTATATAGTTTTATATAGTTTTATATAGTTTTATAGAGTTTTATATAGTTTTATATAGTTTTATATGGTATTATATAGTTTTATATAGTATTATATAGTTTTATATAGTTTTATTTATTTTTACACAGTTTTATACAATTTTATATAGTTTTATACAGTTTTATAATGTTTTATATAGTTTTATATTGTTTTATATAGTTTTATATAGTTTTATATAGTTTTATATAGGTTTATACAGTTTTATATAGTTTTATTAGTATTATATCATTTTATATAGTTTTACATAGTTTTCTTAGTTTTATATATTTTTATATAGTTTTAAGTAGTTTTAAATAGTTTTACAGAGTTTTATATAGTTTTATATAGTTTTATATAGTTTTATAGAGTCTTATAAAGTTTTATATAGTTTTATATGGTTTTGTTAGTTCCATATATTTTTATATAGCTTTGTATAGTTTTATATAGTTCTATAGAGTTTTATATAGGTTTATATAGCTTTGTTAGTTTTATATAGTTTTATTAGTTTTATATAGTTTTATATAGTTTTATAGAGTTTTATATAGTTTTATATAGTTTTGCTAGTTTTATATAGTTATATATAGTTTTACATAGTACTACATAGTTTTATATAGTTTTATTTGTTTTATATGGAATTATATAGTTTAATATAGTTTTATATAGTTTTGTTGGTTTTGTATAGTTTTATAGAGTTTTATATAGTTTTATATAGTTTTATATAGTTTTATATAGTTTTGTTAGTTATATATAGTTTTATATAGTTTTATATAGTTTTATATAGTTTTATAGAGTTTTATATAGTTTTATATAGTTTTATATAGTTTTGTTAGTTTTATATAGTTTTTTAGAGTTTTGTATAGTTTTATATAGTTTTATATAGTTTTATATAGTTTTATATAGTTTTATAGAGTTTCCTATAGTTTGGTATACTTTTATATAGTTTTATATAGTTCTATAGAGTTTTATATAGTTTTATAGAGTTTTATATAGTTTTATATAGTTTTATATAGTTTTATATAGATTTATAGAGTTTTATATAGTTTTATATAGTTTTGTTAGTTTTATATTGATTGATATAATTTTATATAGTATTATATAGTTGTTTCTAGTTTTACATAATTTTATTAGTTATTTATTGTTTTATATAGCTTTCTATCGCTTTATATAGTTTTATATAGTTTTATATGGTATTATATGGTTTTATATAGTATTACATAGTTTTATATAGTTTTATATATTTTTACACAGTTTTATACAGTTTTATATAGTTTTATACAGTTCCATAATGTTTTATATAGTTTTATATTGTTTTATATAGTTTTATATAGTTTTATATAGTTTTATATAGGTTTATACAGTTTTATATAGTTTTATTTAGTTTTATTAGTTTTATTAGTTTTATTATAGCTTTATATAGTTTTATATAGTTTTATTAGTTTTATATGGTTTTATATAATTTTATAGAGTTTTATATAGTTTTATACAGATTTGTTAGTTTTATATAGTTTTATTTGTTTTATATAGTTTTATATAGTTTTATATAGTGTTATATAGTTTTATAGAGTTTTATATAGTTATATAGTTTTGTTACTTTTATATAGTTTTGTTAGTTTTATATAGTTTTATATAGTTTTATATAGTTTTTTATAGTTTAATATAGTTTTATATAGTTTTATATAGTTTTATATAGTTTTATATAGTTTTATATAGTTCAATAGAGTTTTATATAAGTTTATATAGTTTTGATAGTTTTATATAGTTTTATATAGTTTTATATAGTTCAATAGAGTTTTATATAAGTTTATATAGTTTTGATAGTTTTATATAGTTTTATATAGTTTTATATAGTTCAATAGAGTTTTATATAAGTTTATATAGTTTTGATAGTTTTATATAGTTTTATATAGTTTTGTTAGCTTTACATTGATTGATATAATTATATATAGTATTATATAGTTTTATATAGTTATATATAGTCTTATATAGTATTATATAGTTATTTCTAGTTTTACATAATTTTATTAGTTATTTATAGTTTTATATAGGTTTACATACATTTATATAGCTTTCTATGGCTTTATATAATTTTATATAGTTTTATATAGTTTTATATAGTTTTGTTAGTTTTATATAGTTCTATATAGTTTTATACATTTTCATACTGTTTTATATAGTTTTTTATTGTTTTACATAGCTTCATATATTTTTACACAGTTTTATATAGTTCTATACAGTTTTATACAGTTTTATTTTGTTTTATACAGTTTTATACAGTTTTCTATAGTTTTGTATAGTTTCACATAGTTTTTTATAGTTTTATATAATATTATATAGTTTTATATAGTTTTGTTAGTTTTATAAAGTTTTATATAGTTTTATATAGTTTTATTAGTTTTATATAGTTTTATATTGTTTTATATTGTTTTATATAGTTTTATATAATTTTATATAGTTTTATACAGTTTTATACAGTTTTATATAGTTTTATATTGTTCTATAGAGTTTTATATAGGTTTATGTAGTTTTGATAGTCTTATATAGTTTTTTATAGTTTTATATAGTTTTATATAGTTTTATATAGTTTTATATAGTTTTATATAGTTTTATAGAGTTTTATATAGTTTTATATAGTTTTATATAGTTTTGTTACTTTTATATAGTTTTGTTAGTTTTATATAGTTTTATATAGTTGTATATAGTTGTATATAGTTTTATATAGTTTTATTAGTTTTATATAGTATTATATAGTTTTACATAGTTTTAATAGTTTTATATAGCTTTATACAGTTTTATATAGTTTTATATATATTTTTGGATAGTTTTATATAGTTTTGTTAGTTTTATAAAGTTTTATATAGTATTATATAGTTTTGTTAGTTTTATATAGTTTTAAATAGTTTTATATACTACTACATAGTTTTATATGGTTTTATTAGTTTCATATGGTTTTATATAGTTTTATATAGTTTTGTTGGTTTTATATAGTTTTATATAGTTTTATAGAGTTTTATATAGTTTTATATAGTTTTATAGAGTTTCAGATAGTTTTATATAGTTTTGTTGGTTTTATATAATTTTATATAGTTTTATAGAGTTTTATATAGTTTTATGTAGTTTTATATAGTTTTATATAGGTTTATACAGTTTTATATAGTTTTATTAGTATTACATCGTTTTATATAGTTTTATATAGTCTTATATAGTTTTGGTAGTTTTATATAGTTTTATATACTTTTATAGAGTTTTATATGGTTTTATATAGTTTTATATAGTTTTCTTAGTTTTATATATTTTTATATAGTTTTAAGTAGTTTTATATAGTTTTACAGAGTTTTATATAGTTTTATATATTTTTATATAGTTTTATAGAGTCTTATAAAGTTTTATATAGTTTTATATAGTTTTGTTAGTTCCATATATTTTTATATAGCTTTGTATAGTTTTATATAGTTCTATAGAGTTTTATATAGGCTTATATAGTTTTGTTAGTTTTATATAGTTTTATATAGTTTTATATGGTTTTATATAGTTTTATAGAGTTTTATATAGTTTAATACAGTTTTGTTAGTTTTATATAGTTTTATATAGTTTTATATAGTTTTATATAGTTTTATAGAGTTTTATATAGTTTTATATAGTTTTGTTAGTTATATATAGTTTTATATAGTTTTATATAGTTTTATATAGTTTTATATAGTTTTATACAGTTTTGTTAGTTTTATATAGTTTTATATAGTTATATAGTTTTATATAGTTTTATATAGTTTTATATAGTTCAATAGAGTTTTATATAGTTCAATAGAGTTTTATATAAGTTTATATAGTTTTGATAGTTGTTCCGTCCGACGCGGAACAAAACGGAGAAAATTCTCGAAGGTTCGTTTATGATATGGACGTGCCAACAAATTTACTTTCGGGATTAGCTTTTTTCGAACTCAGTTTATTTATTTTAGTTACAAGGGGCAATCGCACCCTAAACCATGAGAAAATCATTTAGTAAATCCGCGCATCTCCAGACAATAGTTTTGGAATTTTTGTCGTTCGTACAGACAACCGACCATATCATAAACCGGGAATTTCCGAAGGGTCGACGCGAACCTCGTTCGTAACGGTTCCGCTAGCCATGCGTCAACTTGGAGGAAATTTCCAAGGCATCGGCAAATCTTCGAGGATCCCTCGCACGTGGCCATTGCCCTCACCCTTGCACCAAGAGGGCTGGCCAAGGGGCGTCGTCCAAGACGCCCCCGATTTTTGGAATTATGTGCTGATTGGGTATTTTCAATTTCCCAATCAGCGCACTCGACACAAACCTGTAGGTGTCGTATAAAAACACCTACAGGATCGCACTCGAAAGGTTTTTTCGCTCAATCGTTCGGAGTGACAATATCTCAGGTTTTTTTTCACTCAATCGTTCGGAGTGACATATCTCAAAGGAATTTTCGCTTATACAACGTTCAGTCCATCGTTCGGGACACATAAGTCGCTCAATCGTTCGGAGTGACGACACACGAGGTTTTTTCGATCATCTCAAGAAATCATTCATTCATTCAAACAGTAGTCAGTCCATCGTTCGGGACAACTGCAACTAGTGATCTGATCTCAACCAGTCGGAGATCAGAATTGAATCAGTCGATTTCTGAAGAAATTCGTAAATCGACGCGTCGCGAGTATTAACGAGACCTAAAGTTAAAGCTGGGATTTACAACCCCAGCCGAGGAATTTAATCCGCGTTAGTATTCGTGTACGTGCGACGTCGCATTTTTCGGTATCTCGAGCCGGATCTACTACGCAACATTTGTTGGTCCTTCGAGCCGGATCTGTGACGGTACATATTTTTGGTCCTTCGAGCCGGATGTACTAGCCGGAGGTACATATTTTGGTCCTTCGAGCCGGATGTACTAGCCGGAGGTACATTTTTGGTCCTTCGAGCCGGATGTACTAGCCGGAGTTTCACAGAACACATTTTGGTCCCTCGAGTCGGACCCGCGTTTGTGAAAATACAGTGCATAAGTGGATCCAACGGAAGCTGTCAACCGTCCAATTCAAGGTCTAACGGCGAGAATCCAGATTGGACGAACGACACGACTCCAAAGCAGCCGAGCAGCAGGCCACGGAGCGAGGAACGACGAGTCCAATCTGTTGCGGGAAGTCTACGAACAAACACGTCCTCCGCATCAGTCAAGGTAGGCTCGTCAAGATTTACCGATCGAATCCTCTCGTACGATATCCTTGATTGCACTTTCCCACGTCTCGACTTCTTACCATCGAAATGGCGAACGCGTCAATGAACGAGTCGAGCGCAAATCAAGCACAAACGGTCCGCCTACTAAAAAACAAACGCCGCGCGTTCAAGTCGCAAATTACGTCCCTTAACAACGCGCTAGAGACGTATCAAGATTCCGCGAAGGAACGCGTAAAACTCCGTGAACGCGTCGAGAGGCTGCGAAAGCTTTTCGATAATTTCAACGATATCCAAGACCAGCTGGGGCTCATCGAGGAGTTCGAGCAAACGGAAGCGGAACGAGAAGCGGTTACAGAGCAGTACGATGACGTCATCGCGACGGCCATCACGATGCTACAAGACGCGGAGCAAGCAGGCAGGCAACCACCAACGGCGACAAAAAGCGTGAACAATTCTCCCGCGTCCTCAACAACGTCGTCCGCGATCGGGGTCCATTTGCCAA
The DNA here is from genome assembly GCF_051020985.1 of Nomia melanderi. Taxonomy (NCBI): domain Eukaryota; kingdom Metazoa; phylum Arthropoda; class Insecta; order Hymenoptera; family Halictidae; genus Nomia; species Nomia melanderi. The sequence goes on along the minus strand of NW_027475768.1, from coordinate 18,009 downwards.
AAATCGATCTACCAAGGTTCGATGGCCGTCTTGAAAAACGGGTCGCATTCCAAGATGATGAGGGCAACGCACATCCGGAAGCAGCAGGGATCATCAAACGAGATCCAGACGTCGATGATCTCCTCACGGACGCCGACACAGTGGAGGAAGCGAGGCACATCCAACATCAAATCGGCGAGCTTCTTCAACGGGGTGGATTGAACATTCGTCAATGGGCGTCGAACGAACCCGCCCTTCTTAAGGGACTCCGCGAAGACCAAATCCACCCGAAGATCCTCGGCGATGACACAACGATGAAGGCGTCGGGAATATCCTGGGACGCCAGGAACGATGCGATTCGTTATGCGGTCGAAATTCAAGTCGTTGGCAAGGTCAGCAAACGGACCATCTTGTCAACGATCGCCAAAATATTCGATCCATTAGGACTTCTTGGACCCGTCACCATTATCGCCAAGATTCTAATGCAACGTCTATGGCAATTGAAGATCGACTGGGACGAATCGCTTCCCGCCAGCCTTTACACGGAGTGGACCACATACGCAGCGCAACTTAATGAACTAAACGACATCGAGTTCAACCGCTGCGTGACCCTGAGGAACCACCAACGTCTCGAACTCCACGGATTCTGTGATTCCAGCGAACGCGCATACGGAGCCCGCGTGTACGTGCATACGATAGACGATGTAGGACGCGTCGAAACACACCTGCTCTGCGCGAAATCCCGCGTTGCACCACTCAAGACGGTTACGCTCGAACGTCTAGAGCTGTGCGGTGCCGTGCTTCTAGCGTCCTCAGTCACCTCCATCCAACGGGCGATTTCGGTTAAGATCCATCAGACATTTTTGTGGACCGATTCCACAATAGTGTTGAATTGGATCAACACACAGCCCTGTATGTTAACATTCGTGGCCAACCGCGTGGCCGACATACAGGGCAAAACCGAGACAAACGCGTGGCGCCATATCAAGTCGGAATACAATCCGGCCGACTTGATTTTAAGAAGACTAATGCCCGCACAGTTCGTCCGAAATTCATTGTGGCTCCACGGTCCGGACTGGCTCGCGACGGAGCAAGCAAGGTGGCCAATTTCGAGATACACGGTCTCGAGCGAGATACCCGAAACGAAAGGGGTGACATGTCTCGCGAACTCAATCGGTCGGAGTGACGAGATTCTCACTCGATACCCGTGGATCAAAGGGCTCACGCGAATCGTCGCGTACTGCCTCCGTGTTCGTCATCGCACCGCTGGTCCGTTGACCGTCGAGGAAATTCATGAAGACGAATTCCGCATCGTAAAAATGGTCCAATCCACGGCTTTCGAAAGGGATATTAAGGACCTGGAATCCGGAAGGCTGCACCCCAAGAGCCAACTCCGATCCCTTACACCATTTCTCGACGAAAAGGGATTATTGCGCGTCGGCGGGCGTCTGCAAAGGTCCGAGTTACCTTTCGCAAAGAAACAGCCAATCTTATTACCTAAGGGTCATCACGTGACGGACCTAATTATACGCGAGATGCATGCGCGACACCACCACGCAGGTATCACGGCAACGCTTTGCAACGTACGGCAAACGTATTGGCCCATTGATGGGAGAAACACAACGCGCAAGATCATCCGGCGCTACGTCAGGTGTCTCCGACTTAATCCACCTGCCGTGGATTATGTCATGGGAAACCTACCTGCGACGCGCGTCACCGCCGCTCGGCCATTTTACAACTGCGGCGTAGATTATTGCGGTCCGTTCTGGGTCAAGGAGCGGCGCTTCCGAAATCGGACCCGAATCAAGGTATACGTTGCAGTTTTTACCTGCTTCGCGACGAAGGCCGTTCACCTCGAAGTAGCCGGCGACCTGACCACCGAGGGATTCATCGCGGCCCTAAAACGGTTCATAGCACGGAGGGGGCTATGTCGTAACGTCTATTCCGACAATGGCACGAATTTTGTCGGAGCCGACAACGAACTCAAGGCATTATAGCAATCACTCTCAAAGGACGAGCAACTGCGGCGATTCATAACGGACAACGCGATCTCCTGGCACTTCATGCCAGCCTTATCGCCACATTTCGGTGGCCTATGGGAAGCCGCAGTGAAGTGCTTCAAACATCACGTGAAACGGGTTGTAGGCGACGAATTGTTCACCCTCAAACAATTCAACACGTTCGTAATCGAAGTCGAGGCCATCCTCAAATCGCGTCCTTTCACCCACCTATCCGCGGATCCCAATGATCCGTCCGCCCTGACTCCCGGCCATTTCCTGATCGGTGATTCCTTTACGAGTCTTGCTGAGATTGATTTCAGCGGAACACCGACGAACCGGCTGTCCACCTGGCAACACATCCAGAAGGTCAAGCGACATTTCTGGGCCAGGTGGCATAAGGAGTATATCCACCATCTGAACGAGCGGCATAAGTGGACAACCGGCACCCACCACATACGAGAGGGGACCGTCGTGGTCATGAAGGAGGACAACCTTCCACCTTTGGCCTGGCACCTCGGACGAGTGGTAGCTACGCATCCTGGGGCGGATGGGGTAATTCGGGCAGTCACCGTTCGGACCAGCCACGGGACCTACCGACGGAACGTGAGGCAATTGGCGCCTCTACCTGACTCGGAGTCAGATTAGCAGCACCGCAACGCTAAGGACTCAGGCACAGGATACATTGATCGTTCGTACCGATCAACGGGGGGGAGCATGTTCCGTCCGACGCGGAACAAAACGGAGAAAATTCTCGAAGGTTCGTTTATGATATGGACGTGCCAACAAATTTACTTTCGGGATTAGCTTTTTTCGAACTCAGTTTATTTATTTTAGTTACAAGGGGCAATCGCACCCTAAACCATGAGAAAATCATTTAGTAAATCCGCGCATCTCCAGACAATAGTTTTGGAATTTTTGTCGTTCGTACAGACAACCGACCATATCATAAACCGGGAATTTCCGAAGGGTCGACGCGAACCTCGTTCGTAACGGTTCCGCTAGCCATGCGTCAACTTGGAGGAAATTTCCAAGGCATCGGCAAATCTTCGAGGATCCCTCGCACGTGGCCATTGCCCTCACCCTTGCACCAAGAGGGCTGGCCAAGGGGCGTCGTCCAAGACGCCCCCGATTTTTGGAATTATGTGCTGATTGGGTATTTTCAATTTCCCAATCAGCGCACTCGACACAAACCTGTAGGTGTCGTATAAAAACACCTACAGGATCGCACTCGAAAGGTTTTTTCGCTCAATCGTTCGGAGTGACAATATCTCAGGTTTTTTTTCACTCAATCGTTCGGAGTGACATATCTCAAAGGAATTTTCGCTTATACAACGTTCAGTCCATCGTTCGGGACACATAAGTCGCTCAATCGTTCGGAGTGACGACACACGAGGTTTTTTCGATCATCTCAAGAAATCATTCATTCATTCAAACAGTAGTCAGTCCATCGTTCGGGACAACTGCAACTAGTGATCTGATCTCAACCAGTCGGAGATCAGAATTGAATCAGTCGATTTCTGAAGAAATTCGTAAATCGACGCGTCGCGAGTATTAACGAGACCTAAAGTTAAAGCTGGGATTTACAACCCCAGCCGAGGAATTTAATCCGCGTTAGTATTCGTGTACGTGCGACGTCGCATTTTTCGGTACCTCGAGCCGGATCTACCACGTAACATTTGTTGGTCCTTCGAGCCGGATCTGTGACGGTACAATAGTTTTATATAGTTTTATATAGTTTTATATAGTTCAATAGAGTTTTATATAAGTTTATATAGTTTTGATAGTTTTATATAGTTTTATATAGTTTTGTTAGCTTTACATTGATTGATATAATTATATATAGTATTATATAGTTTTATATAGTTATATATAGTCTTATATAGTATTATATAGTTTTTTCTAGTTTTACATAATTTTATTAGTTATTTATAGTTTTATATAGTTTTACATACATTTATATAGCTTTCTATGGCTTTATATAGTTTTATATATTTTTATTTGGTATTATGTAGTTTTATATAGTATTATATAGTTTTATATAGTTTTATATAGTTTTATATAGTTTTATATAGTTTTATATAGTTTTATATAGTTTTGTTAGTTTTATAAAGTTTTATATAGTTTTATATAGTTTTATTAGTTTTATATAGTTTTATATTGTTTTATATTGTTTTATATAGTTTTATATAATTTTATATAGTTTTATACAGTTTTATACAGTTTTATATAGTTTTATATAGTTTTATTAGTTTTATATCGTGTTATATACTTTTATATAATTTTATATAGATTTTGTTAGTTTTACATAGTTTTATATAGTTTTATGTAGCTTTATTAGTTCTATATAGTTTTATAAAGTTTTATATAGTTTTGTTGCTTTTAAATATTTTTATATAGTTTTATATTGTTTTATTAGTTTTATATAGTTTTATATAGTTTTATATTTTTGTTAGTTTTATATAGTTTTATATACTTTTATATAGTTTTATATAGTTTTGTTAGTTTTATATAGTTTTATATAGTTTTATATAGTTTTATATAGTTTTATATAGTTTTATATAGCTTTATATAGTTTTATATAGTTTTGTTAGTTTTGTATAGTTTTATATAGTTTCATATAGGTTTATATTATTTTATATAGCTTCATATAGTTGTACACAGTTTTATATAGTTCTATACAGTTTTATACAGTTTTATATAGTTTTATACAGTTTTATATAGTTTTATACAGTTTTATATAGTTTCATTATCGTTATATAGTTTTACATAGTTTTATATAGTATTATATAGTCTTGTATAGTTTTATTAGTTTTATATAGGTTCAAATAGTTTTAATAAAATTTTATAGTTTTACATAGTTTTATTTAGCCCTATATAGTTTTACATAGTTTTATTAGCTTCATATAGTTTTCTATAGTTTTGTATAGTTTTACATAGTTTTATGTTGTTTTATATAGTTTTAGATAGTTTTATATAGTTTTATATAATTTTGTTAGTTTTATATAGTTTTATATAGTTTTATATAGTTTTATATAGTTCTATAGAGTTTTATGTAGTTCTGTTAGATTTATATAGTTTTATATAGTTTTATATAGTTTTGTATAGTTTTATTAGCTGTTTATTGTTTTATATAGGGTTGTATAGTTTTATACAGTTTTATATAGTTTTATATAGTTTTATATAGTATTGGATAATTCTATATAGTTTTATTAGTTTTATATATTTCTATATAGTTTTATACATTTATATACTGTTTTATATAGTTTTGTATAGTTTTACATAGTTTTGTATAGTTTTACATAGTTTTATATAGTTTTATATAGTTTTATATAGTGTTATATAGTTTTATTAGATTTACATAGTTTTATATAGTTTTGTTAGTTTTATATAGTTTTATATAGTTTTGTTGGTTTTATATAGTTTTATATAGTTTTGTTAGTTTTATATAGTTTTATATAGGTTTATATGGTTTCATATAGTTTTGTTAGTTTTATATAGTTTTATATAGTTTTATATAGTTTTATAGAGTTTTATATAGTTTTATATAGTTTTGTTACTCTTATATAGTTTTGATAGTTTTATATAGTTTTTTATAGTTTTATATAGTTTTATATAGTTTTATATAGTTTTGTATAGTTTTGTATAGTTTTATATAGTTTTATTAGTTTTATTAGTTTTATATAGTTTTATATAGTTTTATTACTTTTATACAGTTTTATATAGTTTTATATAGTTTTATAGAGTTTTATATAGTTTTATATAGTTTTATATAGTTTTATATAGTTTTGTTACTCTTATATAGTTTTGTTAGTTTTATATAGTTTTTTATAGTTTTATATAGTTTTATATAGTTTTATATAGTTTTGTATAGTTTTATATAGTTTTACTTGTTTTATTAGTTTTATTAATTTTATATAGTTTTATATAGTTTCATTAGTTTTATACAGTTTTATATAGTTTTATATAGTTTTATATAGTTTTATTAGTTTTTTATCGTGTTATATACTTTTATATAATTTTATATAGATTTGTTAGTTTTATATAGTTTTATATAGTTTTATGTAGTTTTATATAGGTTTATATAGTTTCATATAGTTTTGTTATTTTTATATAGTTTTATATAGTTTTATATAGTTTTATAGAGTTTTATATAGTTTTATATAGTTTTGTTAGTTTTATATAGTTTTTTATAGTTTTATATAGTTTTATATAGTTTTATATATTTTTATATAGTTTTGTATAGTTTTATATAGTTTTATTAGTTCTATTAGTTTTATATAGTTTTATATAGTTTTATTAGTTTTATACAGTTTTATATAGTTTTATATAGTTTTATATAGTTTTATTAGTTTTATATCGTCTTATATACTTTTATATAATTTTATATAGATTTGTTAGTTTTATATAGTTTTATATAGTTTTATGTAGCTTTATTAGTTCTATATAGTTTTATAAAGTTTTATATAGTTTTATATAGTTTTATACAGTTTTATATAGTTTTGTTGCTTTTATATAGTTTTATATAGTTTTATATTGTTTTATTAGTTTTATATAGTTTTATATTGTTTTATATAGTTTTGTTAGTTTTATATAGTTTTATATACTTTTATATAGTTTTATATAGTTTTATATAGTTTTATATAGTTTTATTAGTTTTATATCGTCTTATATACTTTTATATAATTTTATAAAGATTTGTTAGTTTTATATAGTTTTATATAGTTTTATGTAGCTTTATTAGTTCTATATAGTTTTATAAAGTTTTATATAGTTTTATATAGTTTTATACAGTTTTATATAGTTTTGTTGCTTTTATATAGTTTTATATTGTTTTATTAGTTTTATATAGTTTTATATAGTTTTATATAGTTTTGTTAGTTTTATATTGTTTTATATACTTTTATATAGTTTTATATAGTGTTATATAGTTTTGTTAGTTTTATATAGTTTTATATAGTTTTATATAGTTTTATATAGTTTTATTAGTTTTATATCGTCTTATATACTTTTATATAATTTTATATAGATTTGTTAGTTTTATATAGTTTTATATAGTTTTATGTAGCTTTATTAGTTCTATATAGTTTTATAAAGTTTTATATAGTTTTATATAGTTTTATACAGTTTTATATAGTTTTGTTGCTTTTATATAGTTTTATATTGTTTTATTAGTTTTATATAGTTTTATATAGTTTTATATAGTTTTGTTAGTTTTATATTGTTTTATATACTTTTATATAGTTTTATATAGTGTTATATAGTTTTGTTAGTTTTATATAGTTTTATATAGTTTTATATAGTTTTATAGAATTTATATAGTTTCATATTGTTTTGTTAGTTTTATATAGTTTTATAGAGTTTTATATAGTTTTATATAGTTTTGTTACTCTTATATAGTTTTGTTAGTTTTATATAGTTTTTTATAGTTTTATATAGTTTTATATAGTTTTATATAGTTTTATATAGTTTTGTATAGTTTTATATAGTTTTATTAGTTTTATTAGTTTTATTAGTTTTATTAGTTTTATATAGTTTTATATAGTTTCATTAGTTTTCTACAGTTTTATATAGTTTTATATAGTTTTATATAGTTTTATATAGTTTTATATAGTTTTATATAGTTTTATATAGTTTTATTAGTTTTATATAGTTTTATATAGTTTAATATAGTTTTATTACTTCTATATAGTTTTACATAGTTTTATATAGTTTTATTAGTTTTATTAGTTTTATTAGTTTTATATAGTTTTATATAGTTTTATATAGTTTTATATAGTTTTATATAGTTTTATATAGTTTTATATAGTTTTGTATAGTTTTATGTAGTTTTATATAGTTTTATATAGTTTTATAGAGTTTTATATAGTTTTATAGAGTTTTATATAATTTTATATAGTTTTGATACTCTTATATAGTTTTGTTAGTTTTATATAGTTTTTTATAGTTTTATATAGTTTTATATAGTTTTATATAGTTTTGTATAGTTTTATATAGTTTTATATAGTTTTATTAGTTTTATTAGTTTTATATAGTTTTATATAGTTTTATTAGTTTTATATAGTTTTATATAGTTTAATATAGTTTTATATAGTTTTATATAGTTTTATAGAGTTTTATATAGTTTTATATAGTTTTGATACTCTTATATAGTTTTGTTAGTTTTATATAGTTTTTTATAGTTTTATATAGTTTTATAAAGTTTTATATAGTTTTATACAGTTTTATATAGTTTTGATGCTTTTAAATAGTTTTATATAGTTTTATATTGTTTTATTAGTTTTATATAGTTTTATATAGTTTTATATAGTTTTATATAGTTTTATATAGTTTTGTTAGTTTTGTATAGTTTTATATAGTTTCATATAGGTTTATATTGTTTTATATAGCTTCATATAGTTGTACACAGTTTTTTATAGCTCTATACAGTTTTATACAGTTTTATATAGTTTTATACAGTTTTATATGGTTTTATATAGTTTTATTAGTTTTGTTCGTTTTATTAGTTTTATTAGTTTTATTATAGCTTTATATAGTTTTATATAGTATTATACAGTTCCATATAGTTTTATATAGTTCTACATAATTTTATATAGCTTTATATAGTTTTATTTAGTTTTATACAGTTTTATATAGTTTTATATTGTTTTGTATAGTTTTACTTAGTTTTATATAGTTTTATATAGTTTTATATAGTGTTATATAGTTTTATTAGATTTACATAGTTTTATATAGTTTTGTTAGTTTTGTATAGATTTATATAGTTTTGTTAGTATTATATAGTTTTATATAGTTTTGTTGGTTTTATATAGTTTTATATAGTTTTGTTAGTTTTATATAGTTTTATATAGGTTTATATAGTTTCATATAGTTTTGTTATTTTTATATAGTTTTATATAGTTTTATATAGTTTTATAGAGTTTTATATAGTTTTATATAGTTTTGTTAGTTTTATATAGTTTTTTATAGTTTTATATAGTTTTATATAGTTTTATATATTTTTATATAGTTTTGTATAGTTTTATATAGTTTTATTAGTTCTATTAGTTTTATATAGTTTTATTAGTTTTATATAGTTTTATATAGTTTAATATAGTTTTATATAGTTTTATATAGTTTTATAGAGTTTTATATAGTTTTATATAGTTTTGATACTCTTATATAGTTTTGTTAGTTTTATATAGTTTTTTATAGTTTTATATAGTTTTATAAAGTTTTATATAGTTTTATACAGTTTTATATAGTTTTGATGCTTTTAAATAGTTTTATATAGTTTTATATTGTTTTATTAGTTTTATATAGTTTTATATAGTTTTATATAGTTTTATATAGTTTTATATAGTTTTATTAGTTTTATATAGTTTTATATAGTTTAATATAGTTTTATTACTTCTATATAGTTTAATATAGTTCTATATAGTTTTGAAGAGTTTTATATAGTTTTATATAGTTTTATACAGTTTTATACAGTTTTATTAGTTTTATATAGTTTTATATAGTTTTATATAGTGTTATATAGTTTTATAGAGTTTTATATAGTTTTATATAGTCTTGTTAGTTTTATATAGTTTTACATACTTTTATATAGTTTTATTAGTTTTATTATTTTATTAGTTTTATATAGTTTTATTAGTTTTATATAGTTCTATATAGTTTTATACATTTTTATACTGTTTTATATAGTTTTGTATAGTTTTACATAGATTTATATAGTTTTATATAGTTTTATATAGTTCTATAGAGTTTTATATAGTTTTGTTAGTTTTATTTAGTTTTATATAGTTCTATATAGTTTTATATAGTTTTGTATAGTTTTATTAGCTGTTTATTGTTTTATATAGGGTTGTATAGCTTTATACAGTTTTATATAGTTTTATATAGTTTTATATAGTATTGGATAATTCTATATTGTTTTATTAGTTTTATATAGTTCTATATAGTTATATACATTTTTATACTGTTTTATATAGTTTTGTATAGTTTTACATAGTTTTATATAGTTTTATATAGTTTTATATAGTTCTATAGAGTTTTATATAGTTTTGTTAGTTTTATTTAGTTTTATATAGTTTTATATAGATTTATATAGTGTTATATAGTTTTAAATAGTTATATATAGTTTTATATAGTTTTGTTAGTTTTATATAGTTTTATATAGTTTTATATATTGTTATATAGTTTTATACATTTTTATACTGTTTTATATAGTTTTGAATAGTTTTACATAGTTTTTTATAGTTTTATATAGTTTTATATAGTGATATATAGTTTTATTAGATTTACATAGTTTTATATGGTTTTGTTAGTTTTATATAGTTTTATATAGTTTTATATAGTTTTGTTAGCTTTATATACTGTTGTTAGTTTTATATAGTTTTATATAGTGTTATATACTTTTAGATTGTTTTATAAAGTTTTATATAATTTTGTTAGTTTTATATAGTTTTATATAGTTTTATATAGTTTTATATAGTTTTATATAGTTTTATATAGTTTTATATAATTTTGTTAGTTTTATATAGTTTTGTATAGTTTTATATAGTTTTGTAAGTTTTATATAGTTTTATATAGTTCTATAAAGTTTTATGTAGTTCTGTTAGATTTATATAGTTTTATATAGTTTTATACACTTTTATATAGTTTTATATAGCATTTGATAATTCTATATAGTTTTATTAGTTTTATATAGTTCTATATAGTTTTATACATTTTTATTCAGTTTTATATAGTTTTGTATAGTTTTACATAATTTTATATAGTTTTATATAGATTTATATAGTTTTATATAGTTCTATAGAGTTTTATATACTTTTGTTAGTTTTATTTAGTTTCATATAGTTTTATATAGTTTTATATAGTGTTATATAGTTTTAGATAGTTATATGTAGTTTTATATAGTTTTGTTAGTTTTATATAGTTCTAAATAGTTTTATATAATTTTAATAGTTTTATATAGTTTTTTACAGTTTTATATAGTTTTGTTAGTTTTATATAGTTTTATATAGTTTTATATAGTTTTATAGAGTTTTATATAGTTTCATACAGTTTTATATAGTTTTATATAGTTTTATATAGTTTTATATAGTTTTATATAGTTTTATATAGTTTTATATAGCTTTATATAGTTTTATATAGTTTTGTTAGTTCTGTATAGTTTAATATAGTTTCATATAGGTTTATATTGTTTTATATAGTTCTATACAGTTTTATACAGTTTTATATAGTTCTATACAGTTTTATACAGTTTTATATAGTTTTATACAGTTTTATATCGTTTTATATAGTTTTATTAGTATTGTTCGTTTTATTAGTTTTATTAGTTTTATTATAGCTTTATATAGTTTTATATAGTATTATACAGTTCCATATAGTTTTATATAGTTCTACATAATTTTATATAGCTTTATATAGTTTTATTTAGTTTTATACAGTTTTATATAGTTTTGTATAGTTTTACATAGTTTTATATAGTTTTATATAGTTTTATATAGTGTTATATAGTTTTATTAGATTTACATAGTTTTATATAGTTTTGTTAGTTTTGTATAGTTTTATATAGTTTTGTTAGTTTTATATAGTTTTATATAGTTTTGTTGGTTTTATATAGTTTTATATAGTTTTGTTAGTTTTATATAGTTTTATATAGGTTTATATAGTTTCATATAGTTTTGTTAGTTTTATATAGTTTTATATAGTTTTGTTACTCTTATATAGTTTTGTTAGTTTTATATACTTTTTTATAGTTTTATATAGTTTTATATAGTTTTATATAGCTTTGTATAGTTTTATATAGTTTTATTAGTTTTATTAGTTTTATATAGTTTTATATAGTTTTATATAGTTTTATACAGTTTTATATAGTTTTGTTGCTTTTATATAGTTTTATATAGTTTTATATTGTTTTATTAGTTTTATATAGTTTTATATAGTTTTATATAGTTTTGTTAGTTTTATTTAGTTTTATATACTTTTATGTAGTTTTATATAGTTTTATATAGTTTTTTATAGTTTTATATAGTTTTGTTAGTTTTATATAGTTTTATATAGTTTTATATAGTTTTATGTAGCTTTATTAGTTCTATATAGTTTTATAAAGTTTTATATAGTTTTATACAGTTTTATATAGTTTTATATAGTTTTATTAGTTTTATTAGTTTTATATAGTTTTATATAGTTTCATTTGTTTTATACAGTTTTATATAGTTTTATATAGTTTTATATAGTTTTATTAGTTTTATATCGTCTTATATACTTTTATATAATTTTATATTGATTTGTTAGTTTTATATAGTTTTATATAGTTTTATGTAGCTTTATTAGTTCTATATAGTTTTATAAAGTTTTATATAGTTTTATACAGTTTTATATAGTTTTGTTCCTTTTAAATAGTTTTATATAGTTTTATATTGTTTTATTAGTTTTATATTGTTTTATATAGTTATATATAGTTTTGTTAGTTTTATATAGTTTTATATACTTTTATATAGTTTTATATAGTTTTGTTAGTTTTATATAGCTTTATATAGTTTTATATAGTTTTGTTAGTTTTGTATAGTTTTATATAGTTTCATATAGGTTTATATTGTTTTATATAGCTTCATATAGTTGTACACAGTTTTTTATAGTTCTATACAGTTTTATATAGTTTTATACAGTTTTATATCGTTTTATATAGTTTTATTAGATTTGTTCGTTTTAATAGTTTTATTAGTTTTATTATAGCTTTATATAGTTTTATATAGTATTATACAGTTCCATATAGTTTTATATAGTTCTACATAATTTTATATAGCTTTATATAGTTTTATTTAGTTTTATACAGTTTTATATAGTTTTATATAGTTTTGTATAGTTTTACATAGTTTTATATAGTTTTATATAGTTTTATATAGTTCTATAGAGTTTTATATAGTTTTGTTAGTTTTATTTAGTTTTATATAGTTTTATATAGTTTTATATAGTGTTATATAGTTTTCAATAGTTATATATAGTTTTATATAGTTTTGTTAGTTTTATATAGTTTTATATAGTTTTATATATTGTTATATAGTTTTATACATTTTTATAATGTTTTATATAGTTTTGAATAGTTTTACATAGTTTTAAATAGTTTTATATAGTTTTATATAGTGATACATAGTTTTATTAGATTTACATAGTTTTATATAGTTTTGTTAGTTTTATATAGTTTTATATAGTTTTATATAGTTTTGTTAGCTTTATATACTGTTGTTAGTTTTATATAGTTTTATATAGTGTTATATACTTTTAGATTGTTTTATAAAGTTTTATATAATTTTGTTAGTTTTATATAGTTTTATATAGTTTTATATAGTTTTGTTAGTTTTATATAGTTTTATATAGTTTTATATAGTTTTATATAGTTTTATATAATTTTGTTAGTTTTATATAGTTTTATATAGTTTTATATAGTTTTGTTAGTTTTATATAGTTTTATATAGTTCTATATAGTTTTATACATTTTTATTCAGTTTTATATAGTTTTGTATAGTTTTACATAATTTTATATAGTTTTATATAGTTTTATATAGTTTTTTATAGTTCTATAGAGTTTTATATAGTTTTGTTAGTTTTATTTAGTTTCATATAGTTTTATATAGTTTTATATAGTGTTATATATAGTTTTAGATAGTTATATATAGTTTAATATAGTTTTGTTAGTTTTATATAGTTCTATATAGTCTTATATAATTTTAATAGTTTTATATAGTTTTTTACAGTTTTATATAGTTTTGTTAGTTTTATATAGTTTTATATAGTTTTATATATTTTTATAGAGTTTTATATAGTTTCATACAGTTTTATATAGTTTTATATAGTTTTATTTGGGTTTTATATAGTTTTATATAGCTTTATATAGTTTTATATAGTTTTGTTAGTTTTGTATAGTTTTATATAGTTTCATATAGGTTTATATTGTTTTATATAGCTTCATATAGTTGTACAAAGTTTTATATAGTTCTATACAGTTTTATACAGTTTTATATAGTTTTATTCAGTTTTATATCGTTTTATATAGTTTTATTAGTTTTGTTCGTTTTATTAGTTTTATTAGTTTTATTATAGCTTTATATAGTTTTATATAGTATTATACAGTTCCATATAGTTTTATATAGTTCTACATAATTTTATATAGCTTTATATAGTTTTATTTAGTTTTATACAGTTTTATATAGTTTTGTATAGTTTTACATAGTTTTATATAGTTTTATATAGTTTTATATAGTGTTATATAGTTTTATTAGATTTACATAGTTTTATATAGTTTTGTTAGTTTTATATAGTTTTATATAGATTTATATAGTTTCATATAGTTTTGTTAGTTTTATATAGTTTTATATAGTTTTATATAGTTTTATAGAGTTTTATATAGTTTTATATAGTTTTGTTACTCTTATATAGTTTTGTTAGTTTTATATAGTTTTTTATAGTTTTATATAGTTTTATATAGTTTTATATAGTTTTGTATAGTTTTATATAGTTTTATTAGTTTTATTAGTTTTATATAGTTTTATATAGTTTTATATAGTTTTAATAGTTTTATACAGTTTTATATAGTTTTATATAGTTTTATATAGTTTTATATAGTTTTATTAGTTTTATATCGTCTTATATACTTTTATATAATTTTATATAGATTTGTTAGTTTTATATAGTTTTATATAGTTTTATGTAGCTTTATAGTTCTATATAGTTTTATAAAGTTTTATATAGTTTTATATAGTTTTATACAGTTTTATATAGTTTTGTTGCTTTTATATAGTTTTATATAGTTTTATATTGTTTTATTAGTTTTATATAGTTTTATATAGTTTTATATAGTTTTGTTAGTTTTATATAGTTTTATATACTTTTATGTAGTTTTATATAGTTTTATATAGTTTTATTAGTTTTATTAGTTTTATTAGTTTTATATAGTTTTGTATAGTTTTACATAATTTTATATAGTTTTATATAGTTTTATATAGTTTTTTATAGTTCTATAGAGTTTTATATAGTTTTGTTAGTTTTATTTAGTTTCATATAGTTTTATATAGTTTTATATAGTGTTATATATAGTTTTAGATAGTAATATATAGTTTAATATAGTTTTGTTAGTTTTATATAGTTCTATATAGTCTTATATAATTTTAATAGTTTTATATAGTTTTTTACAGTTTTATATAGTTTTGTTAGTTTTATATAGTTTTATATAGTTTTATATAGTTTTATAGAGTTTTATATAGTTTCATACAGTTTTATATAGTTTTATATTGTTTTATATAGTTTTATATAGTTTTATATAGCTTTATATAGTTTTATATAGTTTTGTTAGTTTTGTATAGTTTTATATAGTTTCATATAGGTTTATATTGTTTTATATAGCTTCATATAGTTGTACAAAGTTTTATATAGTTCTATACAGTTTTATACAGTTTTATATAGTTTTATTCAGTTTTATATCGGTTTATATAGTTTTATTAGTTTTGTTCGTTTTATTAGTTTTATTAGTTTTATTATAGCTTTATATAGTTTTATATAGTATTATACAGTTCCATATAGTTTTATATAGTTCTACATAATTTTATATAGCTTTATATAGTTTTATTTAGTTTTATACAGTTTTATATAGTTTTGTATAGTTTTACATAGTTTTATATAGTTTTATATAGTTTTATATAGTGTTATATAGTTTTATTAGATTTACATAGTTTTATATAGTTTTGTTAGTTTTATATAGTTTTATATAGATTTATATAGTTTCATATAGTTTTGTTAGTTTTATATAGTTTTATATAGTTTTATATAGTTTTATAGAGTTTTATATAGTTTTATATAGTTTTGTTACTCTTATATAGTTTTGTTAGTTTTATATAGTTTTTTATAGTTTTATATAGTTTTATATAGTTTTACATAGTTTTATATAGTTTTATATAGTTTTATATAGTGTTATATAGTTTTATTAGATTTACATAGTTTTATATAGTTTTGTTAGTTTTATATAGTTTTATATAGATTTATATAGTTTCATATAGTTTTGTTAGTTTTATATAGTTTTATATTGTTTTATTAGTTTTATATAGTTTTATATAGTTTTATATAGTTTTGTTAGTTTTATATAGTTTTATATACTTTTATGTAGTTTTATATAGTTTTATATAGTTTTATTAGTTTTATTAGTTTTATTAGTTTTATATAGTTTTGTATAGTTTTACATAATTTTATATAGTTTTATATAGTTTTATATAGTTTTTTATAGTTCTATAGAGTTTTATATAGTTTTGTTAGTTTTATTTAGTTTCATATAGTTTTATATAGTTTTATATAGTGTTATATATAGTTTTAGATAGTAATATATAGTTTAATATAGTTTTGTTAGTTTTATATAGTTCTATATAGTCTTATATAATTTTAATAGTTTTATATAGTTTTTTACAGTTTTATATAGTTTTGTTAGTTTTATATAGTTTTATATAGTTTTATATAGTTTTATAGAGTTTTATATAGTTTCATACAGTTTTATATAGTTTTATATAGTTTTATATAGTTTTATATAGTTTTATATAGCTTTATATAGTTTTATATAGTTTTGTTAGTTTTGTATAGTTTTATATAGTTTCATATAGGTTTATATTGTTTTATATAGCTTCATATAGTTGTACAAAGTTTTATATAGTTCTATACAGTTTTATACAGTTTTATATAGTTTTATACAGTTTTATATCGTTTTATATAGTTTTATTAGTTTTGTTCGTTTTATTAGTTTTATTAGTTTTATTATAGCTTTTTATAGTTTTATATAGTATTATACAGTTCCATATAGTTTTATATAGTTCTACATAATTTTATATAGCTTTATATAGTTTTATTTAGTTTTATACAGTTTTATATAGTTTTGTATAGTTTTACATAGTTTTATATAGTTTTATATAGTTTTATATAGTGTTATATAGTTTTATTAGATTTACATAGTTTTATATAGTTTTGTTAGTTTTGTATAGTTTTATATAGTTTTGTTAGTTTTATATAGTTTTATATAGTTTTGTTGGTTTTATATAGTTTTATATAGTTTTGTTAGTTTTATATAGTTTTATTAGTTTTATATCGTCTTATATACTTTTATATAATTTTATATTGATTTGTTAGTTTTATATAGTTTTATATAGTTTTATGTAGCTTTATTAGTTCTATATAGTTTTATAAAGTTTTATTTAGTTTTATACAGTTTTATATAGTTTTGTTGCTTTTAAATAGTTTTATATAGTTTTATATTGTTTTATTAGTTTTATATTGTTTTATATAGTTTTATATAGTTTTGTTAGTTTTATATAGTTTTATATACTTTTATATAGTTTTATATAGTTTTGTTAGTTTTATTTAGTTTCATATAGTTTTATATAGTTTTATATAGTGTTATATAGTTTTAGATAGTTATATATAGTTTTATATAGTTTTGTCAGTTTTATATAGTTTTATATAGTTTTATATAGTTTTATATAGTTTTATATAGTTTTATATAGCTTTATATAGTTTTATATAGTTTTGTTAGTTTTGTATAGTTTTATATAGTTTCATATAGGTTTATATTGTTTTATATAGCTTCATATAGTTGTACACAGTTTTTTATAGTTCTATACAGTTTTATACAATTTTATATAGTTTTATACAGTTTTATATCGTTTTATATAGTTTTATTAGATTTGTTCGTTTTATTAGTTTTATTAGTTTTATTATAGCTTTATATAGTTTTATATAGTATTATACAGTTCCATATAGTTTTATATAGTTCTACATAATTTTATATAGCTTTATATAGTTTTATTTAGTTTTATACAGTTTTATATAGTTTTATATAGTTTTGTATAGTTTTACATAGTTTTATATAGTTTTATATAGTTTTATATAGTTCTATAGAGTTTTATATAGTTTTGTTAGTTTTATTTAGTTTTATATAGTTTTATATAGTTTTATATAGTGTTATATAGTTTTCAATAGTTATATATAGTTTTATATAGTTTTGTTAGTTTTATAT
>NW_027475767.1:30000-32290 GCF_051020985.1 Nomia melanderi | reverse complement strand
CGAATGCAGTGTCACCCTTGTGGTTTAGCAAGGGTGACCTGCATTCAAGAGAGAGTGTGATGCGTGGTGAGATGATGGAAGAATGGATAATTGGGAATGGAATGAATGTGCTGAATGAACCGAGTGAATGTTATACGTTTTCGAGTGTGCACGGCCAGAGTGACATCGATGTCACTCTGGCCAACAATGCGTGGGCCGGGTGCCAGTTTGAATGGGAAGTCAAGAATGAATGGGGTGTAAGTGATCATAATGTTATTAATGTGAGAATTAGATGTGCGAATGTGAGAGAGAGTGTTACAGTGGCCGGTAGGAGGTGGTCCAGCAGGGGTGTTGATTGGGATGCGTATATGAGTGAAGTGAAAGAATGTGCGGTAATGAATGGAATAAATGTGAGTGAGAGTGCGAGCGCGGATGAATTGGTGAATGCTGTGACCTCATGGATCCACATTGCGAATGAAAGGAGAATGAAAGAGCTGAAGAAAGGGAATGTAAGGAAGCCTGCATGGTGGACGAAAGGGTTGGAACGAATGAAGAAGAATGTAAGGAAACTGAGGAAGAAATTCCAAAGAGCGAGAAAGAGAGGAGAGAATGTTAGTGCGAAGCAGGAAGAGTATAAAAGGGGATTGAATGAATACAAGAGAGAGATTTGCAGAATGAAAGAGACGAACTGGAAACAGTTCGTGAGTAAATGGAGCAATGTGGACCCATGGGGATCGGTGTACAAGATTTGTCGTGGTAAGAAAGGGAATGAGAGATTGTGTACAATGAATGTGAATGGAAGAATGACGGATACATGGAATGAGAGTGCGAATGTCCTGCTGGACACCCTCTTCCCGGCTACACAGAGGGGTAATAGGTGTGTGAATGAGTGTGTGCAAATTGAGAGTGCGGATGATAAGGAGTTTGAATGGAGTGAGATTGAGTGTGCTGTCAAGAGAATGAAAGTAGGAAAGGCACCTGGCCTGGATGGTGTGACTGCTGAGATGATTAAGCGTGTATGGTGTGTGATTCCTGAGTGGCTGAAGAGAATGTTTGATGCGTGCCTGAGGACAAACTCTTTCCCGTGTGAATGGAAAAGAGCGCGTGTGGTGATCTTGTTGAAGTCCCCCGACAAGGTGCGTACCGACCCAAGGTCGTACAGACCGATTTGTTTGTTGCCCGTGCTGGGCAAAGTGTTGGAATGTATGATGGTGAATCGTGTGGAGCGTCGTATGAATGTGAGAATGAATGAGGCCCAGCACGGGTTTAGGAGGGGTCGGTCCACCGAGAGTGCGTGGCTGAAAGTCCGAGAATATGTGGAGCTGAGTGAATGGAAATATGTTCTTGGAGTGTTTGTGGACTTTCAGGGTGCGTTCGATAATGTGGAATGGAAGAGTGTGATTGAAAAGTTGAATGTAATTGGATGCGAGGAAATTGGGTTATGGATGAGTTATTTTAAGGATCGTATGGTGTGTATGGAGGGAGTGAATGAGTGCGTGTGGAAGAATGTAGAGCGTGGGTGCCCACAGGGGTCCATAAGTGGTCCATTTATATGGAACCTACTTATGGATGACCTCCTGTGGGCATTGAGTGAGTGTGGGTGTGAATGTGTAGCGTATGCAGATGATTTGGTTATGATTGTGAAAGGACGAAACCGAATGGATTTAGAGCGAAAGGGAACAGAGTGGATGAAAATTGTGAGTGATTGGGGTATGAAAGTTGGCGTGAGTGTATCTGAGCGAAAGAGTGTGTGTATGTTGCTGAAAGGAAAATTGGCCATAAGTCGATGCCCGAATGTACGTGTGAATGATAAATGTATGAAGTATGTTACGTGTGTGAGATATCTTGGTGTGTGTGTGTCTGAGCGAATGAATTTTAGAGTGCATCTTGAGTACGTGAGGAAGAAAATTATGAATGTGGTAGGACAACTTATACGTGTCCTACGGAGTGAATGGGGTATGAGAAAGCGTGCGTTGCGTGTATTGTATAAGGGTTTGTTTGAAGCGTGTGTGTTGTATGGTGCGAGTGTGTGGTGTGACGTGTTGAAATTTGAGTATGGAAGGAGAATGATTGAGAGATGTGAGCGTGTCGCGTTGTATGGATGTGTGAGAGCGTGTAGAACCGTCTCGACGGAGGCGCTGCAGGTCCTCATGGGAGCACTCCCATGGGACCTGCAGTGCCGCAGGCGTGCGATTCTGTGGAAATGTAAGAATGGTGTGAGCGTGGGTGCGAATGAGTGTGTGAGTGATAATGAATTGAATGGGTTGTCACCGGCTGAATGCATGAGAATTCTGGATGAACGACTGTATGA
>NW_027475767.1:5000-25000 GCF_051020985.1 Nomia melanderi | reverse complement strand
GTCGACCGTGGGACTTAGAAAAATTTCGGGAAGTCCGATTCGCCTGCTGGAATTACCGCACGGGCTGGACACCTCGCTCCGACGAATCGGTTTTTTCCATTTTTTCCGAAAAATAAATTTTTGTAATTTTTTTTAATGTTAAAAACGTTAATAAACGTCATGTTTACGCATGGATTAAACATTGAAATAATTTTAAAACGCTTATTAAAAAAGTTGGTGTCGACCGTGGGACTTAGAAAAATTTCGGGAAGTCCGATTCGCCTGCTGGAATTACCGCACGGGCTGGACACCTCGCTCCGACGAATCGGTTTTTTCCATTTTTTCCGAAAAATAAATTTTTGTAATTTTTTTTAATGTTAAAAACGTTAATAAACGTCATATTTACGCATGGATTAAACATTGAAATAATTTTAAAACGCTTATTAAAAAAGTTGGTGTCGACCGTGGGACTTAGAAAAATTTCGGGAAGTCCGATTCGCCTGCTGGAATTACCGCACGGGCTGGACACCTCGCTCCGACGAATCGGTTTTTTCCATTTTTTCCGAAAAATAAATTTTTGTAATTTTTTTTAATGTTAAAAACGTTAATAAACGTCATGTTTACGCATGGATTAAACATTGAAATAATTTTAAAACGCTTATTAAAAAAGTTGGTGTCGACCGTGGGACTTAGAAAAATTTCGGGAAGTCCGATTCGCCTGCTGGAATTACCGCACGGGCTGGACACCTCGCTCCGACGAATCGGTTTTTTCCATTTTTTCCGAAAAATAAATTTTTGTAATTTTTTTTAATGTTAAAAACGTTAATAAACGTCATGTTTACGCATGGATTAAACATTGAAATAATTTTAAAACGCTTATTAAAAAAGTTGGTGTCGACCGTGGGACTTAGAAAAATTTCGGGAAGTCCGATTCGCCTGCTGGAATTACCGCACGGGCTGGACACCTCGCTCCGACGAATCGGTTTTTTCCATTTTTTCCGAAAAATAAATTTTTGTAATTTTTTTTAATGTTAAAAACGTTAATAAACGTCATGTTTACGCATGGATTAAACATTGAAATAATTTTAAAACGCTTATTAAAAAAGTTGGTGTCGACCGTGGGACTTAGAAAAATTTCGGGAAGTCCGATTCGCCTGCTGGAATTACCGCACGGGCTGGACACCTCGCTCCGACGAATCGGTTTTTTCCATTTTTTCCGAAAAATAAATTTTTGTAATTTTTTTTAATGTTAAAAACGTTAATAAACGTCATGTTTACGCATGGATTAAACATTGAAATAATTTTAAAACGCTTATTAAAAAAGTTGGTGTCGACCGTGGGACTTAGAAAAATTTCGGGAAGTCCGATTCGCCTGCTGGAATTACCGCACGGGCTGGACACCTCGCTCCGACGAATCGGTTTTTTCCATTTTTTCCGAAAAATAAATTTTTGTAATTTTTTTTAATGTTAAAAACGTTAATAAACGTCATGTTTACGCATGGATTAAACATTGAAATAATTTTAAAACGCTTATTAAAAAAGTTGGTGTCGACCGTGGGACTTAGAAAAATTTCGGGAAGTCCGATTCGCCTGCTGGAATTACCGCACGGGCTGGACACCTCGCTCCGACGAATCGGTTTTTTCCATTTTTTCCGAAAAATAAATTTTTGTAATTTTTTTTAATGTTAAAAACGTTAATAAACGTCATGTTTACGCATGGATTAAACATTGAAATAATTTTAAAACGCTTATTAAAAAAGTTGGTGTCGACCGTGGGACTTAGAAAAATTTCGGGAAGTCCGATTCGCCTGCTGGAATTACCGCACGGGCTGGACACCTCGCTCCGACGAATCGGTTTTTTCCATTTTTTCCGAAAAATAAATTTTTGTAATTTTTTTTAATGTTAAAAACGTTAATAAACGTCATGTTTACGCATGGATTAAACATTGAAATAATTTTAAAACGCTTATTAAAAAAGTTGGTGTCGACCGTGGGACTTAGAAAAATTTCGGGAAGTCCGATTCGCCTGCTGGAATTACCGCACGGGCTGGACACCTCGCTCCGACGAATCGGTTTTTTCCATTTTTTCCGAAAAATAAATTTTTGTAATTTTTTTTAATGTTAAAAACGTTAATAAACGTCATGTTTACGCATGGATTAAACATTGAAATAATTTTAAAACGCTTATTAAAAAAGTTGGTGTCGACCGTGGGACTTAGAAAAATTTCGGGAAGTCCGATTCGCCTGCTGGAATTACCGCACGGGCTGGACACCTCGCTCCGACGAATCGGTTTTTTCCATTTTTTCCGAAAAATAAATTTTTGTAATTTTTTTTAATGTTAAAAACGTTAATAAACGTCATGTTTACGCATGGATTAAACATTGAAATAATTTTAAAACGCTTATTAAAAAAGTTGGTGTCGACCGTGGGACTTAGAAAAATTTCGGGAAGTCCGATTCGCCTGCTGGAATTACCGCACGGGCTGGACACCTCGCTCCGACGAATCGGTTTTTTCCATTTTTTCCGAAAAATAAATTTTTGTAATTTTTTTTAATGTTAAAAACGTTAATAAACGTCATGTTTACGCATGGATTAAACATTGAAATAATTTTAAAACGCTTATTAAAAAAGTTGGTGTCGACCGTGGGACTTAGAAAAATTTCGGGAAGTCCGATTCGCCTGCTGGAATTACCGCACGGGCTGGACACCTCGCTCCGACGAATCGGTTTTTTCCATTTTTTCCGAAAAATAAATTTTTGTAATTTTTTTTAATGTTAAAAACGTTAATAAACGTCATGTTTACGCATGGATTAAACATTGAAATAATTTTAAAACGCTTATTAAAAAAGTTGGTGTCGACCGTGGGACTTAGAAAAATTTCGGGAAGTCCGATTCGCCTGCTGGAATTACCGCACGGGCTGGACACCTCGCTCCGACGAATCGGTTTTTTCCATTTTTTCCGAAAAATAAATTTTTGTAATTTTTTTTAATGTTAAAAACGTTAATAAACGTCATGTTTACGCATGGATTAAACATTGAAATAATTTTAAAACGCTTATTAAAAAAGTTGGTGTCGACCGTGGGACTTAGAAAAATTTCGGGAAGTCCGATTCGCCTGCTGGAATTACCGCACGGGCTGGACACCTCGCTCCGACGAATCGGTTTTTTCCATTTTTTCCGAAAAATAAATTTTTGTAATTTTTTTTAATGTTAAAAACGTTAATAAACGTCATGTTTACGCATGGATTAAACATTGAAATAATTTTAAAACGCTTATTAAAAAAGTTGGTGTCGACCGTGGGACTTAGAAAAATTTCGGGAAGTCCGATTCGCCTGCTGGAATTACCGCACGGGCTGGACACCTCGCTCCGACGAATCGGTTTTTTCCATTTTTTCCGAAAAATAAATTTTTGTAATTTTTTTTAATGTTAAAAACGTTAATAAACGTCATGTTTACGCATGGATTAAACATTGAAATAATTTTAAAACGCTTATTAAAAAAGTTGGTGTCGACCGTGGGACTTAGAAAAATTTCGGGAAGTCCGATTCGCCTGCTGGAATTACCGCACGGGCTGGACACCTCGCTCCGACGAATCGGTTTTTTCCATTTTTTCCGAAAAATAAATTTTTGTAATTTTTTTTAATGTTAAAAACGTTAATAAACGTCATGTTTACGCATGGATTAAACATTGAAATAATTTTAAAACGCTTATTAAAAAAGTTGGTGTCGACCGTGGGACTTAGAAAAATTTCGGGAAGTCCGATTCGCCTGCTGGAATTACCGCACGGGCTGGACACCTCGCTCCGACGAATCGGTTTTTTCCATTTTTTCCGAAAAATAAATTTTTGTAATTTTTTTTAATGTTAAAAACGTTAATAAACGTCATGTTTACGCATGGATTAAACATTGAAATAATTTTAAAACGCTTATTAAAAAAGTTGGTGTCGACCGTGGGACTTAGAAAAATTTCGGGAAGTCCGATTCGCCTGCTGGAATTACCGCACGGGCTGGACACCTCGCTCCGACGAATCGGTTTTTTCCATTTTTTCCGAAAAATAAATTTTTGTAATTTTTTTTAATGTTAAAAACGTTAATAAACGTCATGTTTACGCATGGATTAAACATTGAAATAATTTTAAAACGCTTATTAAAAAAGTTGGTGTCGACCGTGGGACTTAGAAAAATTTCGGGAAGTCCGATTCGCCTGCTGGAATTACCGCACGGGCTGGACACCTCGCTCCGACGAATCGGTTTTTTCCATTTTTTCCGAAAAATAAATTTTTGTAATTTTTTTTAATGTTAAAAACGTTAATAAACGTCATGTTTACGCATGGATTAAACATTGAAATAATTTTAAAACGCTTATTAAAAAAGTTGGTGTCGACCGTGGGACTTAGAAAAATTTCGGGAAGTCCGATTCGCCTGCTGGAATTACCGCACGGGCTGGACACCTCGCTCCGACGAATCGGTTTTTTCCATTTTTTCCGAAAAATAAATTTTTGTAATTTTTTTTAATGTTAAAAACGTTAATAAACGTCATGTTTACGCATGGATTAAACATTGAAATAATTTTAAAACGCTTATTAAAAAAGTTGGTGTCGACCGTGGGACTTAGAAAAATTTCGGGAAGTCCGATTCGCCTGCTGGAATTACCGCACGGGCTGGACACCTCGCTCCGACGAATCGGTTTTTTCCATTTTTTCCGAAAAATAAATTTTTGTAATTTTTTTTAATGTTAAAAACGTTAATAAACGTCATGTTTACGCATGGATTAAACATTGAAATAATTTTAAAACGCTTATTAAAAAAGTTGGTGTCGACCGTGGGACTTAGAAAAATTTCGGGAAGTCCGATTCGCCTGCTGGAATTACCGCACGGGCTGGACACCTCGCTCCGACGAATCGGTTTTTTCCATTTTTTCCGAAAAATAAATTTTTGTAATTTTTTTTAATGTTAAAAACGTTAATAAACGTCATGTTTACGCATGGATTAAACATTGAAATAATTTTAAAACGCTTATTAAAAAAGTTGGTGTCGACCGTGGGACTTAGAAAAATTTCGGGAAGTCCGATTCGCCTGCTGGAATTACCGCACGGGCTGGACACCTCGCTCCGACGAATCGGTTTTTTCCATTTTTTCCGAAAAATAAATTTTTGTAATTTTTTTTAATGTTAAAAACGTTAATAAACGTCATGTTTACGCATGGATTAAACATTGAAATAATTTTAAAACGCTTATTAAAAAAGTTGGTGTCGACCGTGGGACTTAGAAAAATTTCGGGAAGTCCGATTCGCCTGCTGGAATTACCGCACGGGCTGGACACCTCGCTCCGACGAATCGGTTTTTTCCATTTTTTCCGAAAAATAAATTTTTGTAATTTTTTTTAATGTTAAAAACGTTAATAAACGTCATGTTTACGCATGGATTAAACATTGAAATAATTTTAAAACGCTTATTAAAAAAGTTGGTGTCGACCGTGGGACTTAGAAAAATTTCGGGAAGTCCGATTCGCCTGCTGGAATTACCGCACGGGCTGGACACCTCGCTCCGACGAATCGGTTTTTTCCATTTTTTCCGAAAAATAAATTTTTGTAATTTTTTTTAATGTTAAAAACGTTAATAAACGTCATGTTTACGCATGGATTAAACATTGAAATAATTTTAAAACGCTTATTAAAAAAGTTGGTGTCGACCGTGGGACTTAGAAAAATTTCGGGAAGTCCGATTCGCCTGCTGGAATTACCGCACGGGCTGGACACCTCGCTCCGACGAATCGGTTTTTTCCATTTTTTCCGAAAAATAAATTTTTGTAATTTTTTTTAATGTTAAAAACGTTAATAAACGTCATGTTTACGCATGGATTAAACATTGAAATAATTTTAAAACGCTTATTAAAAAAGTTGGTGTCGACCGTGGGACTTAGAAAAATTTCGGGAAGTCCGATTCGCCTGCTGGAATTACCGCACGGGCTGGACACCTCGCTCCGACGAATCGGTTTTTTCCATTTTTTCCGAAAAATAAATTTTTGTAATTTTTTTTAATGTTAAAAACGTTAATAAACGTCATGTTTACGCATGGATTAAACATTGAAATAATTTTAAAACGCTTATTAAAAAAGTTGGTGTCGACCGTGGGACTTAGAAAAATTTCGGGAAGTCCGATTCGCCTGCTGGAATTACCGCACGGGCTGGACACCTCGCTCCGACGAATCGGTTTTTTCCATTTTTTCCGAAAAATAAATTTTTGTAATTTTTTTTAATGTTAAAAACGTTAATAAACGTCATGTTTACGCATGGATTAAACATTGAAATAATTTTAAAACGCTTATTAAAAAAGTTGGTGTCGACCGTGGGACTTAGAAAAATTTCGGGAAGTCCGATTCGCCTGCTGGAATTACCGCACGGGCTGGACACCTCGCTCCGACGAATCGGTTTTTTCCATTTTTTCCGAAAAATAAATTTTTGTAATTTTTTTTAATGTTAAAAACGTTAATAAACGTCATGTTTACGCATGGATTAAACATTGAAATAATTTTAAAACGCTTATTAAAAAAGTTGGTGTCGACCGTGGGACTTAGAAAAATTTCGGGAAGTCCGATTCGCCTGCTGGAATTACCGCACGGGCTGGACACCTCGCTCCGACGAATCGGTTTTTTCCATTTTTTCCGAAAAATAAATTTTTGTAATTTTTTTTAATGTTAAAAACGTTAATAAACGTCATGTTTACGCATGGATTAAACATTGAAATAATTTTAAAACGCTTATTAAAAAAGTTGGTGTCGACCGTGGGACTTAGAAAAATTTCGGGAAGTCCGATTCGCCTGCTGGAATTACCGCACGGGCTGGACACCTCGCTCCGACGAATCGGTTTTTTCCATTTTTTCCGAAAAATAAATTTTTGTAATTTTTTTTAATGTTAAAAACGTTAATAAACGTCATGTTTACGCATGGATTAAACATTGAAATAATTTTAAAACGCTTATTAAAAAAGTTGGTGTCGACCGTGGGACTTAGAAAAATTTCGGGAAGTCCGATTCGCCTGCTGGAATTACCGCACGGGCTGGACACCTCGCTCCGACGAATCGGTTTTTTCCATTTTTTCCGAAAAATAAATTTTTGTAATTTTTTTTAATGTTAAAAACGTTAATAAACGTCATGTTTACGCATGGATTAAACATTGAAATAATTTTAAAACGCTTATTAAAAAAGTTGGTGTCGACCGTGGGACTTAGAAAAATTTCGGGAAGTCCGATTCGCCTGCTGGAATTACCGCACGGGCTGGACACCTCGCTCCGACGAATCGGTTTTTTCCATTTTTTCCGAAAAATAAATTTTTGTAATTTTTTTTAATGTTAAAAACGTTAATAAACGTCATGTTTACGCATGGATTAAACATTGAAATAATTTTAAAACGCTTATTAAAAAAGTTGGTGTCGACCGTGGGACTTAGAAAAATTTCGGGAAGTCCGATTCGCCTGCTGGAATTACCGCACGGGCTGGACACCTCGCTCCGACGAATCGGTTTTTTCCATTTTTTCCGAAAAATAAATTTTTGTAATTTTTTTTAATGTTAAAAACGTTAATAAACGTCATGTTTACGCATGGATTAAACATTGAAATAATTTTAAAACGCTTATTAAAAAAGTTGGTGTCGACCGTGGGACTTAGAAAAATTTCGGGAAGTCCGATTCGCCTGCTGGAATTACCGCACGGGCTGGACACCTCGCTCCGACGAATCGGTTTTTTCCATTTTTTCCGAAAAATAAATTTTTGTAATTTTTTTTAATGTTAAAAACGTTAATAAACGTCATGTTTACGCATGGATTAAACATTGAAATAATTTTAAAACGCTTATTAAAAAAGTTGGTGTCGACCGTGGGACTTAGAAAAATTTCGGGAAGTCCGATTCGCCTGCTGGAATTACCGCACGGGCTGGACACCTCGCTCCGACGAATCGGTTTTTTCCATTTTTTCCGAAAAATAAATTTTTGTAATTTTTTTTAATGTTAAAAACGTTAATAAACGTCATGTTTACGCATGGATTAAACATTGAAATAATTTTAAAACGCTTATTAAAAAAGTTGGTGTCGACCGTGGGACTTAGAAAAATTTCGGGAAGTCCGATTCGCCTGCTGGAATTACCGCACGGGCTGGACACCTCGCTCCGACGAATCGGTTTTTTCCATTTTTTCCGAAAAATAAATTTTTGTAATTTTTTTTAATGTTAAAAACGTTAATAAACGTCATGTTTACGCATGGATTAAACATTGAAATAATTTTAAAACGCTTATTAAAAAAGTTGGTGTCGACACGTGGGACTTAGAAAAATTTCGGGAAGTCCGATTCGCCTGCTGGAATTACCGCACGGGCTGGACACCTCGCTCCGACGAATCGGTTTTTTCCATTTTTTCCGAAAAATAAATTTTTGTAATTTTTTTTAATGTTAAAAACGTTAATAAACGTCATGTTTACGCATGGATTAAACATTGAAATAATTTTAAAACGCTTATTAAAAAAGTTGGTGTCGACCGTGGGACTTAGAAAAATTTCGGGAAGTCCGATTCGCCTGCTGGAATTACCGCACGGGCTGGACACCTCGCTCCGACGAATCGGTTTTTTCCATTTTTTCCGAAAAATAAATTTTTGTAATTTTTTTTAATGTTAAAAACGTTAATAAACGTCATGTTTACGCATGGATTAAACATTGAAATAATTTTAAAACGCTTATTAAAAAAGTTGGTGTCGACCGTGGGACTTAGAAAAATTTCGGGAAGTCCGATTCGCCTGCTGGAATTACCGCACGGGCTGGACACCTCGCTCCGACGAATCGGTTTTTTCCATTTTTTCCGAAAAATAAATTTTTGTAATTTTTTTTAATGTTAAAAACGTTAATAAACGTCATGTTTACGCATGGATTAAACATTGAAATAATTTTAAAACGCTTATTAAAAAAGTTGGTGTCGACCGTGGGACTTAGAAAAATTTCGGGAAGTCCGATTCGCCTGCTGGAATTACCGCACGGGCTGGACACCTCGCTCCGACGAATCGGTTTTTTCCATTTTTTCCGAAAAATAAATTTTTGTAATTTTTTTTAATGTTAAAAACGTTAATAAACGTCATGTTTACGCATGGATTAAACATTGAAATAATTTTAAAACGCTTATTAAAAAAGTTGGTGTCGACCGTGGGACTTAGAAAAATTTCGGGAAGTCCGATTCGCCTGCTGGAATTACCGCACGGGCTGGACACCTCGCTCCGACGAATCGGTTTTTTCCATTTTTTCCGAAAAATAAATTTTTGTAATTTTTTTTAATGTTAAAAACGTTAATAAACGTCATGTTTACGCATGGATTAAACATTGAAATAATTTTAAAACGCTTATTAAAAAAGTTGGTGTCGACCGTGGGACTTAGAAAAATTTCGGGAAGTCCGATTCGCCTGCTGGAATTACCGCACGGGCTGGACACCTCGCTCCGACGAATCGGTTTTTTCCATTTTTTCCGAAAAATAAATTTTTGTAATTTTTTTTAATGTTAAAAACGTTAATAAACGTCATGTTTACGCATGGATTAAACATTGAAATAATTTTAAAACGCTTATTAAAAAAGTTGGTGTCGACCGTGGGACTTAGAAAAATTTCGGGAAGTCCGATTCGCCTGCTGGAATTACCGCACGGGCTGGACACCTCGCTCCGACGAATCGGTTTTTTCCATTTTTTCCGAAAAATAAATTTTTGTAATTTTTTTTAATGTTAAAAACGTTAATAAACGTCATGTTTACGCATGGATTAAACATTGAAATAATTTTAAAACGCTTATTAAAAAAGTTGGTGTCGACCGTGGGACTTAGAAAAATTTCGGGAAGTCCGATTCGCCTGCTGGAATTACCGCACGGGCTGGACACCTCGCTCCGACGAATCGGTTTTTTCCATTTTTTCCGAAAAATAAATTTTTGTAATTTTTTTTAATGTTAAAAACGTTAATAAACGTCATGTTTACGCATGGATTAAACATTGAAATAATTTTAAAACGCTTATTAAAAAAGTTGGTGTCGACCGTGGGACTTAGAAAAATTTCGGGAAGTCCGATTCGCCTGCTGGAATTACCGCACGGGCTGGACACCTCGCTCCGACGAATCGGTTTTTTCCATTTTTTCCGAAAAATAAATTTTTGTAATTTTTTTTAATGTTAAAAACGTTAATAAACGTCATGTTTACGCATGGATTAAACATTGAAATAATTTTAAAACGCTTATTAAAAAAGTTGGTGTCGACCGTGGGACTTAGAAAAATTTCGGGAAGTCCGATTCGCCTGCTGGAATTACCGCACGGGCTGGACACCTCGCTCCGACGAATCGGTTTTTTCCATTTTTTCCGAAAAATAAATTTTTGTAATTTTTTTTAATGTTAAAAACGTTAATAAACGTCATGTTTACGCATGGATTAAACATTGAAATAATTTTAAAACGCTTATTAAAAAAGTTGGTGTCGACCGTGGGACTTAGAAAAATTTCGGGAAGTCCGATTCGCCTGCTGGAATTACCGCACGGGCTGGACACCTCGCTCCGACGAATCGGTTTTTTCCATTTTTTCCGAAAAATAAATTTTTGTAATTTTTTTTAATGTTAAAAACGTTAATAAACGTCATGTTTACGCATGGATTAAACATTGAAATAATTTTAAAACGCTTATTAAAAAAGTTGGTGTCGACCGTGGGACTTAGAAAAATTTCGGGAAGTCCGATTCGCCTGCTGGAATTACCGCACGGGCTGGACACCTCGCTCCGACGAATCGGTTTTTTCCATTTTTTCCGAAAAATAAATTTTTGTAATTTTTTTTAATGTTAAAAACGTTAATAAACGTCATGTTTACGCATGGATTAAACATTGAAATAATTTTAAAACGCTTATTAAAAAAGTTGGTGTCGACCGTGGGACTTAGAAAAATTTCGGGAAGTCCGATTCGCCTGCTGGAATTACCGCACGGGCTGGACACCTCGCTCCGACGAATCGGTTTTTTCCATTTTTTCCGAAAAATAAATTTTTGTAATTTTTTTTAATGTTAAAAACGTTAATAAACGTCATGTTTACGCATGGATTAAACATTGAAATAATTTTAAAACGCTTATTAAAAAAGTTGGTGTCGACCGTGGGACTTAGAAAAATTTCGGGAAGTCCGATTCGCCTGCTGGAATTACCGCACGGGCTGGACACCTCGCTCCGACGAATCGGTTTTTTCCATTTTTTCCGAAAAATAAATTTTTGTAATTTTTTTTAATGTTAAAAACGTTAATAAACGTCATGTTTACGCATGGATTAAACATTGAAATAATTTTAAAACGCTTATTAAAAAAGTTGGTGTCGACCGTGGGACTTAGAAAAATTTCGGGAAGTCCGATTCGCCTGCTGGAATTACCGCACGGGCTGGACACCTCGCTCCGACGAATCGGTTTTTTCCATTTTTTCCGAAAAATAAATTTTTGTAATTTTTTTTAATGTTAAAAACGTTAATAAACGTCATGTTTACGCATGGATTAAACATTGAAATAATTTTAAAACGCTTATTAAAAAAGTTGGTGTCGACCGTGGGACTTAGAAAAATTTCGGGAAGTCCGATTCGCCTGCTGGAATTACCGCACGGGCTGGACACCTCGCTCCGACGAATCGGTTTTTTCCATTTTTTCCGAAAAATAAATTTTTGTAATTTTTTTTAATGTTAAAAACGTTAATAAACGTCATGTTTACGCATGGATTAAACATTGAAATAATTTTAAAACGCTTATTAAAAAAGTTGGTGTCGACCGTGGGACTTAGAAAAATTTCGGGAAGTCCGATTCGCCTGCTGGAATTACCGCACGGGCTGGACACCTCGCTCCGACGAATCGGTTTTTTCCATTTTTTCCGAAAAATAAATTTTTGTAATTTTTTTTAATGTTAAAAACGTTAATAAACGTCATGTTTACGCATGGATTAAACATTGAAATAATTTTAAAACGCTTATTAAAAAAGTTGGTGTCGACCGTGGGACTTAGAAAAATTTCGGGAAGTCCGATTCGCCTGCTGGAATTACCGCACGGGCTGGACACCTCGCTCCGACGAATCGGTTTTTTCCATTTTTTCCGAAAAATAAATTTTTGTAATTTTTTTTAATGTTAAAAACGTTAATAAACGTCATGTTTACGCATGGATTAAACATTGAAATAATTTTAAAACGCTTATTAAAAAAGTTGGTGTCGACCGTGGGACTTAGAAAAATTTCGGGAAGTCCGATTCGCCTGCTGGAATTACCGCACGGGCTGGACACCTCGCTCCGACGAATCGGTTTTTTCCATTTTTTCCGAAAAATAAATTTTTGTAATTTTTTTTAATGTTAAAAACGTTAATAAACGTCATGTTTACGCATGGATTAAACATTGAAATAATTTTAAAACGCTTATTAAAAAAGTTGGTGTCGACCGTGGGACTTAGAAAAATTTCGGGAAGTCCGATTCGCCTGCTGGAATTACCGCACGGGCTGGACACCTCGCTCCGACGAATCGGTTTTTTCCATTTTTTCCGAAAAATAAATTTTTGTAATTTTTTTTAATGTTAAAAACGTTAATAAACGTCATGTTTACGCATGGATTAAACATTGAAATAATTTTAAAACGCTTATTAAAAAAGTTGGTGTCGACCGTGGGACTTAGAAAAATTTCGGGAAGTCCGATTCGCCTGCTGGAATTACCGCACGGGCTGGACACCTCGCTCCGACGAATCGGTTTTTTCCATTTTTTCCGAAAAATAAATTTTTGTAATTTTTTTTAATGTTAAAAACGTTAATAAACGTCATGTTTACGCATGGATTAAACATTGAAATAATTTTAAAACGCTTATTAAAAAAGTTGGTGTCGACCGTGGGACTTAGAAAAATTTCGGGAAGTCCGATTCGCCTGCTGGAATTACCGCACGGGCTGGACACCTCGCTCCGACGAATCGGTTTTTTCCATTTTTTCCGAAAAATAAATTTTTGTAATTTTTTTTAATGTTAAAAACGTTAATAAACGTCATGTTTACGCATGGATTAAACATTGAAATAATTTTAAAACGCTTATTAAAAAAGTTGGTGTCGACCGTGGGACTTAGAAAAATTTCGGGAAGTCCGATTCGCCTGCTGGAATTACCGCACGGGCTGGACACCTCGCTCCGACGAATCGGTTTTTTCCATTTTTTCCGAAAAATAAATTTTTGTAATTTTTTTTAATGTTAAAAACGTTAATAAACGTCATGTTTACGCATGGATTAAACATTGAAATAATTTTAAAACGCTTATTAAAAAAGTTGGTGTCGACCGTGGGACTTAGAAAAATTTCGGGAAGTCCGATTCGCCTGCTGGAATTACCGCACGGGCTGGACACCTCGCTCCGACGAATCGGTTTTTTCCATTTTTTCCGAAAAATAAATTTTTGTAATTTTTTTTAATGTTAAAAACGTTAATAAACGTCATGTTTACGCATGGATTAAACATTGAAATAATTTTAAAACGCTTATTAAAAAAGTTGGTGTCGACCGTGGGACTTAGAAAAATTTCGGGAAGTCCGATTCGCCTGCTGGAATTACCGCACGGGCTGGACACCTCGCTCCGACGAATCGGTTTTTTCCATTTTTTCCGAAAAATAAATTTTTGTAATTTTTTTTAATGTTAAAAACGTTAATAAACGTCATGTTTACGCATGGATTAAACATTGAAATAATTTTAAAACGCTTATTAAAAAAGTTGGTGTCGACCGTGGGACTTAGAAAAATTTCGGGAAGTCCGATTCGCCTGCTGGAATTACCGCACGGGCTGGACACCTCGCTCCGACGAATCGGTTTTTTCCATTTTTTCCGAAAAATAAATTTTTGTAATTTTTTTTAATGTTAAAAACGTTAATAAACGTCATGTTTACGCATGGATTAAACATTGAAATAATTTTAAAACGCTTATTAAAAAAGTTGGTGTCGACCGTGGGACTTAGAAAAATTTCGGGAAGTCCGATTCGCCTGCTGGAATTACCGCACGGGCTGGACACCTCGCTCCGACGAATCGGTTTTTTCCATTTTTTCCGAAAAATAAATTTTTGTAATTTTTTTTAATGTTAAAAACGTTAATAAACGTCATGTTTACGCATGGATTAAACATTGAAATAATTTTAAAACGCTTATTAAAAAAGTTGGTGTCGACCGTGGGACTTAGAAAAATTTCGGGAAGTCCGATTCGCCTGCTGGAATTACCGCACGGGCTGGACACCTCGCTCCGACGAATCGGTTTTTTCCATTTTTTCCGAAAAATAAATTTTTGTAATTTTTTTTAATGTTAAAAACGTTAATAAACGTCATGTTTACGCATGGATTAAACATTGAAATAATTTTAAAACGCTTATTAAAAAAGTTGGTGTCGACCGTGGGACTTAGAAAAATTTCGGGAAGTCCGATTCGCCTGCTGGAATTACCGCACGGGCTGGACACCTCGCTCCGACGAATCGGTTTTTTCCATTTTTTCCGAAAAATAAATTTTTGTAATTTTTTTTAATGTTAAAAACGTTAATAAACGTCATGTTTACGCATGGATTAAACATTGAAATAATTTTAAAACGCTTATTAAAAAAGTTGGTGTCGACCGTGGGACTTAGAAAAATTTCGGGAAGTCCGATTCGCCTGCTGGAATTACCGCACGGGCTGGACACCTCGCTCCGACGAATCGGTTTTTTCCATTTTTTCCGAAAAATAAATTTTTGTAATTTTTTTTAATGTTAAAAACGTTAATAAACGTCATGTTTACGCATGGATTAAACATTGAAATAATTTTAAAACGCTTATTAAAAAAGTTGGTGTCGACCGTGGGACTTAGAAAAATTTCGGGAAGTCCGATTCGCCTGCTGGAATTACCGCACGGGCTGGACACCTCGCTCCGACGAATCGGTTTTTTCCATTTTTTCCGAAAAATAAATTTTTGTAATTTTTTTTAATGTTAAAAACGTTAATAAACGTCATGTTTACGCATGGATTAAACATTGAAATAATTTTAAAACGCTTATTAAAAAAGTTGGTGTCGACCGTGGGACTTAGAAAAATTTCGGGAAGTCCGATTCGCCTGCTGGAATTACCGCACGGGCTGGACACCTCGCTCCGACGAATCGGTTTTTTCCATTTTTTCCGAAAAATAAATTTTTGTAATTTTTTTTAATGTTAAAAACGTTAATAAACGTCATGTTTACGCATGGATTAAACATTGAAATAATT
Organism: Nomia melanderi; assembly: GCF_051020985.1. NCBI lineage: Eukaryota > Metazoa > Arthropoda > Insecta > Hymenoptera > Halictidae > Nomia > Nomia melanderi. The sequence continues at coordinate 9,765 of NW_027475767.1, read as the reverse complement.
TTAAAACGCTTATTAAAAAAGTTGGTGTCGACCGTGGGACTTAGAAAAATTTCGGGAAGTCCGATTCGCCTGCTGGAATTACCGCACGGGCTGGACACCTCGCTCCGACGAATCGGTTTTTTCCATTTTTTCCGAAAAATAAATTTTTGTAATTTTTTTTAATGTTAAAAACGTTAATAAACGTCATGTTTACGCATGGATTAAACATTGAAATAATTTTAAAACGCTTATTAAAAAAGTTGGTGTCGACCGTGGGACTTAGAAAAATTTCGGGAAGTCCGATTCGCCTGCTGGAATTACCGCACGGGCTGGACACCTCGCTCCGACGAATCGGTTTTTTCCATTTTTTCCGAAAAATAAATTTTTGTAATTTTTTTTAATGTTAAAAACGTTAATAAACGTCATGTTTACGCATGGATTAAACATTGAAATAATTTTAAAACGCTTATTAAAAAAGTTGGTGTCGACCGTGGGACTTAGAAAAATTTCGGGAAGTCCGATTCGCCTGCTGGAATTACCGCACGGGCTGGACACCTCGCTCCGACGAATCGGTTTTTTCCATTTTTTCCGAAAAATAAATTTTTGTAATTTTTTTTAATGTTAAAAACGTTAATAAACGTCATGTTTACGCATGGATTAAACATTGAAATAATTTTAAAACGCTTATTAAAAAAGTTGGTGTCGACCGTGGGACTTAGAAAAATTTCGGGAAGTCCGATTCGCCTGCTGGAATTACCGCACGGGCTGGACACCTCGCTCCGACGAATCGGTTTTTTCCATTTTTTTCGAAAAATAAATTTTTGTAATTTTTTTTAATGTTAAAAACGTTAATAAACGTCATGTTTACGCATGGATTAAACATTGAAATAATTTTAAAACGCTTATTAAAAAAGTTGGTGTCGACCGTGGGACTTAGAAAAATTTCGGGAAGTCCGATTCGCCTGCTGGAATTACCGCACGGGCTGGACACCTCGCTCCGACGAATCGGTTTTTTCCATTTTTTCCGAAAAATAAATTTTTGTAATTTTTTTTAATGTTAAAAACGTTAATAAACGTCATGTTTACGCATGGATTAAACATTGAAATAATTTTAAAACGCTTATTAAAAAAGTTGGTGTCGACCGTGGGACTTAGAAAAATTTCGGGAAGTCCGATTCGCCTGCTGGAATTACCGCACGGGCTGGACACCTCGCTCCGACGAATCGGTTTTTTCCATTTTTTCCGAAAAATAAATTTTTGTAATTTTTTTTAATGTTAAAAACGTTAATAAACGTCATGTTTACGCATGGATTAAACATTGAAATAATTTTAAAACGCTTATTAAAAAAGTTGGTGTCGACCGTGGGACTTAGAAAAATTTCGGGAAGTCCGATTCGCCTGCTGGAATTACCGCACGGGCTGGACACCTCGCTCCGACGAATCGGTTTTTTCCATTTTTTCCGAAAAATAAATTTTTGTAATTTTTTTTAATGTTAAAAACGTTAATAAACGTCATGTTTACGCATGGATTAAACATTGAAATAATTTTAAAACGCTTATTAAAAAAGTTGGTGTCGACCGTGGGACTTAGAAAAATTTCGGGAAGTCCGATTCGCCTGCTGGAATTACCGCACGGGCTGGACACCTCGCTCCGACGAATCGGTTTTTTCCATTTTTTCCGAAAAATAAATTTTTGTAATTTTTTTTAATGTTAAAAACGTTAATAAACGTCATGTTTACGCATGGATTAAACATTGAAATAATTTTAAAACGCTTATTAAAAAAGTTGGTGTCGACCGTGGGACTTAGAAAAATTTCGGGAAGTCCGATTCGCCTGCTGGAATTACCGCACGGGCTGGACACCTCGCTCCGACGAATCGGTTTTTTCCATTTTTTCCGAAAAATAAATTTTTGTAATTTTTTTTAATGTTAAAAACGTTAATAAACGTCATGTTTACGCATGGATTAAACATTGAAATAATTTTAAAACGCTTATTAAAAAAGTTGGTGTCGACCGTGGGACTTAGAAAAATTTCGGGAAGTCCGATTCGCCTGCTGGAATTACCGCACGGGCTGGACACCTCGCTCCGACGAATCGGTTTTTTCCATTTTTTCCGAAAAATAAATTTTTGTAATTTTTTTTAATGTTAAAAACGTTAATAAACGTCATGTTTACGCATGGATTAAACATTGAAATAATTTTAAAACGCTTATTAAAAAAGTTGGTGTCGACCGTGGGACTTAGAAAAATTTCGGGAAGTCCGATTCGCCTGCTGGAATTACCGCACGGGCTGGACACCTCGCTCCGACGAATCGGTTTTTTCCATTTTTTCCGAAAAATAAATTTTTGTAATTTTTTTTAATGTTAAAAACGTTAATAAACGTCATGTTTACGCATGGATTAAACATTGAAATAATTTTAAAACGCTTATTAAAAAAGTTGGTGTCGACCGTGGGACTTAGAAAAATTTCGGGAAGTCCGATTCGCCTGCTGGAATTACCGCACGGGCTGGACACCTCGCTCCGACGAATCGGTTTTTTCCATTTTTTCCGAAAAATAAATTTTTGTAATTTTTTTTAATGTTAAAAACGTTAATAAACGTCATGTTTACGCATGGATTAAACATTGAAATAATTTTAAAACGCTTATTAAAAAAGTTGGTGTCGACCGTGGGACTTAGAAAAATTTCGGGAAGTCCGATTCGCCTGCTGGAATTACCGCACGGGCTGGACACCTCGCTCCGACGAATCGGTTTTTTCCATTTTTTTCGAAAAATAAATTTTTGTAATTTTTTTTAATGTTAAAAACGTTAATAAACGTCATGTTTACGCATGGATTAAACATTGAAATAATTTTAAAACGCTTATTAAAAAAGTTGGTGTCGACCGTGGGACTTAGAAAAATTTCGGGAAGTCCGATTCGCCTGCTGGAATTACCGCACGGGCTGGACACCTCGCTCCGACGAATCGGTTTTTTCCATTTTTTCCGAAAAATAAATTTTTGTAATTTTTTTTAATGTTAAAAACGTTAATAAACGTCATGTTTACGCATGGATTAAACATTGAAATAATTTTAAAACGCTTATTAAAAAAGTTGGTGTCGACCGTGGGACTTAGAAAAATTTCGGGAAGTCCGATTCGCCTGCTGGAATTACCGCACGGGCTGGACACCTCGCTCCGACGAATCGGTTTTTTCCATTTTTTCCGAAAAATAAATTTTTGTAATTTTTTTTAATGTTAAAAACGTTAATAAACGTCATGTTTACGCATGGATTAAACATTGAAATAATTTTAAAACGCTTATTAAAAAAGTTGGTGTCGACCGTGGGACTTAGAAAAATTTCGGGAAGTCCGATTCGCCTGCTGGAATTACCGCACGGGCTGGACACCTCGCTCCGACGAATCGGTTTTTTCCATTTTTTCCGAAAAATAAATTTTTGTAATTTTTTTTAATGTTAAAAACGTTAATAAACGTCATGTTTACGCATGGATTAAACATTGAAATAATTTTAAAACGCTTATTAAAAAAGTTGGTGTCGACCGTGGGACTTAGAAAAATTTCGGGAAGTCCGATTCGCCTGCTGGAATTACCGCACGGGCTGGACACCTCGCTCCGACGAATCGGTTTTTTCCATTTTTTCCGAAAAATAAATTTTTGTAATTTTTTTTAATGTTAAAAACGTTAATAAACGTCATGTTTACGCATGGATTAAACATTGAAATAATTTTAAAACGCTTATTAAAAAAGTTGGTGTCGACCGTGGGACTTAGAAAAATTTCGGGAAGTCCGATTCGCCTGCTGGAATTACCGCACGGGCTGGACACCTCGCTCCGACGAATCGGTTTTTTCCATTTTTTCCGAAAAATAAATTTTTGTAATTTTTTTTAATGTTAAAAACGTTAATAAACGTCATGTTTACGCATGGATTAAACATTGAAATAATTTTAAAACGCTTATTAAAAAAGTTGGTGTCGACCGTGGGACTTAGAAAAATTTCGGGAAGTCCGATTCGCCTGCTGGAATTACCGCACGGGCTGGACACCTCGCTCCGACGAATCGGTTTTTTCCATTTTTTCCGAAAAATAAATTTTTGTAATTTTTTTTAATGTTAAAAACGTTAATAAACGTCATGTTTACGCATGGATTAAACATTGAAATAATTTTAAAACGCTTATTAAAAAAGTTGGTGTCGACCGTGGGACTTAGAAAAATTTCGGGAAGTCCGATTCGCCTGCTGGAATTACCGCACGGGCTGGACACCTCGCTCCGACGAATCGGTTTTTTCCATTTTTTTTGAAAAATAAATTTTTGTAATTTTTTTTAATGTTAAAAACGTTAATAAACGTCATGTTTACGCATGGATTAAACATTGAAATAATTTTAAAACGCTTATTAAAAAAGTTGGTGTCGACCGTGGGACTTAGAAAAATTTCGGGAAGTCCGATTCGCCTGCTGGAATTACCGCACGGGCTGGACACCTCGCTCCGACGAATCGGTTTTTTCCATTTTTTCCGAAAAATAAATTTTTGTAATTTTTTTTAATGTTAAAAACGTTAATAAACGTCATGTTTACGCATGGATTAAACATTGAAATAATTTTAAAACGCTTATTAAAAAAGTTGGTGTCGACCGTGGGACTTAGAAAAATTTCGGGAAGTCCGATTCGCCTGCTGGAATTACCGCACGGGCTGGACACCTCGCTCCGACGAATCGGTTTTTTCCATTTTTTTTGAAAAATAAATTTTTGTAATTTTTTTTAATGTTAAAAACGTTAATAAACGTCAT